>NC_056741.1:1411796098-1412096098 GCF_019279795.1 Protopterus annectens
TAAAACCTAGTGCAGGAGCTCTGTCTTGTGGCTCAAATGTGAATTGTTCAGAAAAAACTATACATACATGACAAGCAACTAAAGAAACTGATTTTATGTACAGGCTAAAACACAGAAATGTATTTATTTTAACATATTTAAGGTTTCATCTATTTATTCAGTGGTTTTAATTTTTTTTTAAGATGAGAAGTTATATGTCTTGTTAAAGTTTATTCACTGTCTTTTTAAATCAGTGTTTAGCAATTTTAACAGGAAATGAGCTAGTAAATAAGTTGGAGTGTTGGTTTTCAGTCCTGCATGTCATCAAGTCTTTGGAATATTGACGAAAATGGTTTGCACTACAGTGTATGTGTTAATATGTGTTACTGTATGGTTTTAGCTTTATTAAAACATTGGACATTTCTAGTGATGGTTGTTCCTTTCTGGTTTTTGTGTATGTATATATATATATATATATATATATATATATATATATATATATATATATTTGTGGTTGTGTATATAAACGCACAGACACACACACACATAAGTATATATATATATATATATATATATATATATATATATATATTTATATATATATTTATTTGTGGGTGTGTATATAAACACACACACACACACACACACATATATATATATATATATATATATATATATATATATACATATATTTATTTGTGGGTGTGTATATAAACGCGCGCACACACACGTGTGTGTGTGTGTGTGTATATATATATATATATATATATATATAAGCATATAGATGAGTGTCTGTGTATAGATATATAGATGGGTTATCATTTGATCACTGCTGCAGTAGCCTTAGCTATATGGGTTATATCCTGCAAAAGATAAAACAGCTGGCCAACTTCCAGACCTTAAAGTCACCTTCCACATACCCAAACTTGTTACCAGCTCAAGCAGAGCTGAAGAAAATCACCAGTTTGTGCACTGAGTTCTTTTGCGGCTGCTCTTTGTGTTTCACTGTTGCAGTCCTTGTTTGATTTGCGGCTGTGAAAGCTGTTGATAGTATGCCTGACTACCAGCGAAAACTCCCTTCCCTCTCAGTCTGGCTGATGCCCTGACTGATGTCAGTATGCTCGGGTATAAAGGGCACCGGCCAGCATCATGATACCAGTGTTTGCTTTTTTTAACACAGTTTTATTAATTTTAATTAAAGAGATTCATACATCAATCACATAAATTAACATACAAGTATGAGTACACAGATTGTTACATATAAAATTCAATTAAGTATGTAAAATAATTAAACTAACAAAGGTATTTACAAAGACATCCATTAACCTTTGCATAGATGTGAAGAATTGAGCAATATTAATTAGGTATTACATATTATTCAAGAAGACTAAAATTATGTATTGTGTTGGTTCATTCTTTTTCAACAAATTTTGTAAGTTTATCCACATATGGTAGTTATAGGTCTTTCTAGATGTTCTAGAAATTATGGTTCTAATTTGTAAACCACATACTTCACTGAGTTTAAACATATGTTAAATGAAAGTGGGAGGGAATTTAGATATCCAGTTTTTAGTTATACTCTTTCTGGTCACCATCAGTATTGCCCAGAGTAAGGGATATTTTACTCTTTTAGCATTGTGTGGTATTATAAGTGTATTGAAAAGCGCTAGAGATTTGTTAAGAGTAAAATTATCTGTAAATAAAGCTTGTAATAGTTCATTTACATGTTTGCAAAATGTTTTAATGTTCGGACAGCCATAAAACATATGGGCCCAATCTGTGTTTCTATCTGACCTACACTTATTACAGATATTTTGCTTTGTGTTAATTTTATTCATTCTTTGTGGAGTATATTAGGATCTGTGCATACATTTCCCAGAATATAATTTCCATTTAAGGTACAGAGTTGTTCTCCCTGCTGATTGAAGTATGTTTATTTTATCTTGGTTACTGGGTTGTTCATTATTAATTGTATGAAAATAATTCCAGTAACTTTTTGGACATCCAAAAGTTTCATCTCTAATAGTCCTAAATATAAAAGAGAGTTTACCAGAGAAAGTTTGTTTATGTTGAAGAATAGATTGAAAATATTCTAATAAAATACATGCCACTTTTGGCTGTTGGGGATACTACATGGAGTTTGTCAGTGTATAGTTTAATAGTTTGTATGTCTAACCATATTTATCTAGCTGAAATTCCTGTATTATTGATCAACTGTTGTAGGTTTATTGTTTGAAATCAATTGAAACCCAAACTTAAGGTTGTTTTGTGTAAATGATGCACATCTATAGGGAACAAAAGGAAAAACACTCCTTGTATCTGATGTGCTTATATATAAAGTTTCTAAAATTTGATAAGATGTAGATATAACTAGGAGGGTATTTGTGTGTTAAATGAGTAGTAAAATAATCCTTTAATATCCATAACGTTGGATTATTAATTGTTTCTAACTTATAGTGTTAATGTTTTATTATTAGAGTCTTAGCCAAAGTTTCCCCAAATAGTTTCCACTTAGCTGAATATGATGCATCTGAAAGTTGTGCTGCTGTTCTAATCACAGAAGAATTTGAATATAGAATCAGATCCGGGAATGCTACCCCATCCTTTCTCCAACTATTTAGGTGTTGTTTGAGAGGTATTCTTGATTTTTTGGGGAACCATAGGAACCTTAATATCAAAGAATTTAATTTATTAATTAGGATTTTGTTAGGTAGTAATAAGATGCATTGAATAATCTATAAAATTTTGGGAAGGATTATCATTTTTATGATTGTTAATCTTTCTTCAGTATTGAAAAAAATTGTAATCCATTTCAGTATTAAAGTTTGTATATTTGCATAACATTTATTGTAATTTAATTGTATTATTGTTCTTAGGTCTTTAGCTAAGTTGGTTCCTAAATAAGTAATTTGATCCGTATTTGATTTATTTATTTATTTATTTTATTTTATTTTGTCGTCAGTTGTATATGTGTTTTTGTTGGAGTATATAGGTAAAATTTTAGTTTGATTATCATTAATTAACAATCCAGACATATTTTGAAATAACTTAATGGAGTCAAAGAGGTAAAAGAGGTGTAATTTCCCTTTGTGGTAATTAGAACATCATCAGCGAAAAGTTTGGATTTTGGAGGATATTTCCTTATTAAACTGAAATCCTTCTATATTGTTAGCCCATGGCTCCATTATTAGAGTGAATAGTAAAGGAGAGAGAGGACAACCTTGTTTTAGTTCCTTTTATGATAGATATTTTGGTTGAAGTATATGACCCTAGTTTGATGTAAGCGAAAGCTCCTTCATATAAGTGTTTTAAAAGTTTAACATAAGCTATTTGAGAAATTTAAACATTCTAATAGCGTGAATAAATAATCCCAATCTATTGAACCAAATGCTGAATTTATATCTAGACTTATTAAAGTTAAATTCTTCTTTTTTCTTTGAGAGTAATCAGTTAAAGCCAACGTTCATTTAATATTGTCAAAAGTACTTCTGTTAATTACAAAACCAGTCTGATCATCATCTATTAAATGTGACAAAAATTTCTTTAATATATCTGAGTAGATGTTCATGAACATTTTGTAATCCACATTCAATAGAGAAATGGAAGAACACAATTTAGGGTCCTTATTGGGTTTTAAAATGGGTGAAATGAAAGTGTATTTCCAGAAAGGGGGTATTATAGTGTTAGTTTGAGCCAAATTGTAAACTTTGTGGAGCAGGGAGATAGCCGTTTTAGGTATGATTTTATATATTTCAGGTATAATTCCATTATTTCCGGGGGCTTTATTGGGCTTTATTTTGTTTAAGTTTATTAATTTGAATTTGTATATCTGCTAAAGTAATTTGTCTATGCTTTCCACCTGTTTGTTGATTTTTTTCTAAAGATTTTTATTAATAAATTATTTTATTTTATTTTAGCTTTAAATTCTATATTTTGTGTGGATTGTTAATGTGAAAGTGATTTCTGAACTCCTCTATAATATCATGTTTGGTATATGCATTTGTTTTTTAGGGGAATATATTTCTTTAATATGATTGTTTATTCTTTTAGTTTTATTCTTAAGATTAGTCAAGTATTTAGACTTTAGGGAGTAAACAAGGAATTAATATTTTTCTAAGGAGATCATAGTCTTATGATGTAATATGGCTCTGTATTCCTCATTTAGTTTGTCTATTTTGTCTCTTATATTTTTGGTAATAAGTTTGTCTTTATTGTTAAGGTATATCATGTCTAGTTTATTGTGTATTGTTTTTAAATCTTTGTCCCAGGATTGCCTTTTATTATATAATACCATTTATTTATTTGACCATATAAACAGGATTTCAGAGCCTCCCATATATAGACATCAGAGATGTCAGGAGTTGAGTTTATGTTTATAAAGTTATATATTTCTTCTTTTAAGAAGGTTTGAAAATCTTTTAGTTGTGTAAGATAAGCTGGAATTATTTTTATTTGTACATTGTTTACTGGTGATATTAAATTCAAATTTAATAGTGTTGTGATCTGATATCGGACAATATATGATTTTACTATTTGTTCGATCATTATTTGTGTGGAAAAAATTTCTGTCAATCCTAGAATAGGTTTTATATCTGTTGGAATAGAAAGTATATTGTAGTGAACTCTGATCTGAATGATCATGTGTATCTTTTAGTTGATAAGAATCCATGAGTGTTATTTGACCCGTGGAGTCATCTTTCGTTTTCCTAGAGTACTGGAATATTTCTCATTTAGAATACAGTTAAAATCTCCAGTCATAATAATGTGTCCTTCAGACTGAGGTACTATTTGATTTATATGTTGTTTGACAGTGTTGTTTCCAATACCAGGGATCCAGTAGTTATTTACTAGTGTATATATTTTTTGTTAATTTCCACAGTAACAAGACAAAACATCCCTTTATTATCTTGAAATGATTTAATTATTCTTGGTATGGGGAGAGATTTGTTCAAAGAATAGCCACACCTCTCTTCTTTTTTGAGTGCTCCAAGCTTATTAGGACTGTGTATTTGTTAGTGTTCATAAACTTAATAATATCCTTCAGTAAATGAGTTTCCTGTATGAAAATCATATTTGGTTTGTGTATGTCAAGATATTTGTAGAGACTTCCTCTTTTAATTGGATTGTTCAAACCATTTATGTTAATGGATAAATTTTTTAGAGTGACCATGGTATGTTAATCAGACGTTTTAACATATATTGTATCCCATCACTTTCATATAAGTACATTATACATCCCTTTTCTAAAGGAAAATTATTTAATCAGAAGACTTTGACCCAAATTTTATAGTAAATGTCAGGGGTCTTATTATTAATATAATTTATGCTCTTACATGGATATATTGAAATGGATGTCAAGTGAAACATATTACAAGAGAAAATATTTACAGTTGTGTCTTTCGGCTTCTCCCGGTTAGGGGTTGCCACAGCGAAACTCTGGTTCGCTAAAGATTGGCAGTAGATTTTTACGTGCCGTGTTGCCGGCCTTGACGCAAAACCTTCAACGAAGGTACACCCTTTCACACATGTCTCCACACAGAAGACGCTCTAGCTGAGAATCGAACAGGACAACGTCTTACTGTGAGGCGACTAATATATATATATAAGAGAAAATATCTACAGTAACTTATCAAAAACACACTAGCTAGCTCCCCACCTGGAGTTCTAAACTCCTTGTCCCAGTGACAGCAGTCACTTGGATAAAAGCAACAGACTGTAGCAGCAAAGCACAGTGACCACTTGTTTATGTAATGTGATTAATATTAAATAATACCATAAAAGTTATTTCTTTTTATATTAAAGCATATATAAATTTTTATAACTCATCACTCATATCTGCACAATCTTAAGAAATAAGTAGATTGTATGCCAGAAACATAACTAAATAAGGAAGAAGAAAGCCTAGAGAGGAAAGCGAAAAACATTTGTCTTATATAACCTGTTATTCCCTTAGGAATAATATAAAACAGTTTTGTTAAACATTAGATTATGACCACAAAACATAATGATAACCACAGTATGAAAACAGTATCTAAATCATTACAATCCGTTTTGTTATACTATACCAAACTAACTGATTATACTCTATGGTAAATAGTTTATTTATATTCTGCGACTTTAAAGCATTCTGTATAGAATAACAATGATATAGTCACTATTGCTAATATAAAGGAGGAGAGGAAAGAAAAGAGGGAAGCCTTATGATTATGAATATATTTCAATTCCACTGGTAGTAATGATTAAATTATTATGTTATAACAAAAATTTTACAAATGTTACCCTTCATTTGTATGTAATATGTATAGTGTCTACTTATGTTTCATCAAGCTAACTTACTATATCATTGTCAACGATTAACTCATTCTTTTTTCATTTAAATAGTACACATAACTTTCCCTGAAAAGAAGAGACATCTTACATTGTTATTATGTACATGTATTGATGAAACACATTTACAATTATATATAATAGTTATATTAACTTGCTCCTGATAAAGTATTATAGCAAATAATAACCTCCAATCATTTAAAATGTAAAGAGTTTGTTGCATATAAATGAATGCACTAAGGAAATTTTAAAACAGAATTATTCTTGTAAAAAGGAACTATATAACAGTAGCTTTGTATGACATAGAATTATTTACAAAATTCTATCTAGCTTGGCTAACAGCCTTCGCAGGCTGTTACATGCTTTCTGGCTCTGAGAGAGTGTAGATTAGATTTTTTTATTTGCTTTTTGGCTCCTCCCAGCTGACTATCTTCTGTGACCAGCTCCCCACCTTGGACTCTACCAGATCTATGTCTGTAATAAGTATGGAGATTGAAAATGCTAATATAACATTATAGTGCTGCTGGGGAATGTTTTCTTTACTACGCCTAACAATTTCCCTTCCCCCTGCATATAGTTTGTGTTGACTCAACTAATGGCCCCCGACTATTCCTTTCCCCCTTTTCACCCCTACATACGCAACCTCGACAAGGAGTTAATGGCAAATTGTTTGCAGTTCATGGACCCCCCCCCACAGGATGGACACATCTGTCTTTCCCTGCCAGCACTTGTCTGAGCTACATATCAATCCTCAGTCACCTGTTCTGTATTCTGGACTTTATCACTCTATGCCAAGGTGCTGGCTGAGAGTATAGATTAAGTGGGAGCACCACTGAACTCTTGCTAAATCATCAGTTTGCTTCCAGGTAATCTTCTTAACCTCAAATGTGCTTTTCCTGTAAGCTACTTGTATTTCACTTTCCTGCTTCATCAAAAAAACAGATAATTTATATTAAGGCACATGTGTGTTTGCATGTGGAAACATGTATTTTACTGTGTTAGGTACACAGTTTTGTTTCCACTAAGCTTGCTGTTTGAAAAGTCATCAGCAAAGGAATTTTAAAATCAGTGTATTTACCACACTTTACAATTTAGCTCAATTGAACAGAACAAGCCAAATAACGATTTTGCTAACCTTGTAGGACCATTAAATACATGTCTCTTTTCACATATGACCACAAGCATTGTTTGGTTAAGCGACTTACTCAGAGTTGTACAGAAGGCAAATGGAGACTGAGGAATTTCCCTCCCCAAGAAGGAAGGCAAACAGTCTGCATCTCTGCAATACATCTCTTTAGTAGCTCATAACTGCACCCGCCCAATGTGTCAGTGAACTGCAACACACATTTATACACATTTGTAAAAATACTTCAAGTATATGACATTTAATGTAGAGAGAACTGTAATCCTACCTGACTCTTATTTTCAGACTGTGGACCTGAAATACCAGTGTTTTCTTGACTTTGGAACCCAAAGCAATGTTCAAGTGCTTCAGTCAGTCCACACTATAGAGAAGCCATTGTCGGAAAGATAAGTACCCCGATGGTGAAATCCTTTCTTTTCCTTTAACTTATGTCAGGTAAAGTAAATAATTGTCTCTGTTGTGGTAAACATATCCCACACAGAGACTTTCACCCTTTGTGTTACCTGTTTAGTCCTAGACCACGACATCCCTAATTGCCATTTTTGTGCTCGTTTTAACACTGCATATGCTAAGTTTTTAGTGAGATTCCTTAGTCAAGAATCTTCTTACTCATGTCCAATGGCGTCCACCGGTCATCCCGAATTTGAGCAACCTAAGATAGGAGAAAGATGAAGAAAAGAAGCAAATGCTTAGGTCTTCTGACAGCATCCATTTGTTGTCTGCCCCTCCCACTAGGCTTGTGATTGTTGAAGGAGGTAAGGTGGTTTTGCAGCCCCCGTTGGTGTCTGTAACTGTGACGCAGGCCTCTGTTGAGAATAATTCAGAGTCCAGCATGCCATCGATCCCATCTGCTTCCTTGCAAGCCCTTGCATATGGCTCATCATTTGCATCCAGGGCCGCTCAGCAGGCCTCGGTTTCCGAGGAGCATTTTTCTACAAGTGATGCCCAAACAAGGCCTCAGCCTACACCAGTGCTTTCTCACCACCCTTTGAGAGACATATGCCAGGTTATTGAATGCTCCTTGGCCCAAGGCCAAAGCCACCCCAAAGAAAGATACTGTGGCAGGGCCTTTGCCTAGTCCTATTGGCTCCCTTTTACAGGAATCCAAACAGGATTTGATAAGACTAGCTTGAGGACCTCTTTACTTCAAGACAGGACACTGAGAATGCCCCACCAAGGAAAAGGGATGCTCTTTCTGATGTTTTACCAGATCCTTTTCAGTCAGAGGAAGATTAAGACCTAGAGTCTGGGTCTGATGAGAGCCCCTCCTGTTTATCCTGTGATGAGCGCGATTCAGAGGAGAACCTACCCTCTGCCCCCCCTCAAGGATGTCACCTCCCTAGAGGATAAAAATCTATCCAACAAGCTCCTAGATCTGTTATTTCAGTGCTCAGGTAGCTAAACCTTCATTATACTGTGTTTATGATGTCATGGAAGCTTCTTGCAGGGCAGCTGCTGCAGGCTCAGTTATTAGAATGCATGCATGGCTTAGGGAACAATCTCTTTCAGACCATATTAAATGAAACCTAGGGGATGCCCCCTTGACAAAGTCTCTTTGCCCCTATGGTGGAGGCAGTTCTCAAAAAGATGGAAGGCAAAGCGAAGTCTGTGCAAACAGTAAAGGACTTTCTCCAAGTACAGCCTCCTAGCTTTAGTAGGAACTTTCCAACTAAACACTGATTATTTCCCTCTTAGTCTAGATGTAGACAGGAAAAAAAACATAGTGGGAAAGGAGCCATAGGCAGTGGCAACAGCTGCAAAGAAGCAAGGCAATGGATCTCACAGGCCCCAAGGCAAGGGCGTTCAGGATCTCAAGCCCATGCCAGAGAGCAATGATGAATCATCCACCCCACTCCTGCCCCCACCCCAAGACTAGGAGGAAGGTTGTCACTCTTCAAACAAAGCTGGATCCGTTATTACTTTAGACAAGTGGGTTCTAGACATTATTTCAAATGGTTACACTCTCACCTTCAGAGAGCCTTTAAAATACTTGGGCTGTCCAGATGTTCCACAAAATTAAAGGTCAGAGACCCTTGCCCAAATTCAGATCTTGTACTCTCAGTTAGAGGTGGAATCAGTTCCAGAATATCAAAAAGGAAAAGGTTATTCCAGGCTATTTCTGGTTCCCAGAAAAGAAGGCTGTTGGTGCCCAGTCTTGGACCTGTCCAACCTCATTACTCTTCTCCTGGTTTTAAAGTTCAGAATGTTGACTCTTCAAAAACTATTGCCCATGATAACCCCTCAGGCCTTAATGATCTCGTTAGACTTAAAAGATCCCTGTCTGCACATTCCAGTTCAAAAGTCTCATAGAAGCTATTTTCTCTTCAGGGAAGGCTCCATTCGCTATCAGTTTTCATCTCTGCCCTTTGTCTTATCTACTGCTCCAAGAGTTTTCTCAGAGTATCTAGCATTTGCTGTCTTCAGGAGCGGGGGGAGGGGACTCCAAATATACCCTTACCTGGATGACTGCCTGATACAGGCCATAGACCTGTCAGAACTCCTCAAAAACCTAAAATTCACCAAAAACACCCTGTCCTCCTCCAGATTCACAATAAATCTCCAGAAATCCAACACTGCCCCAACCAAAAGGATAGTTTTTGTGGGGGCACTTCTGGTTACTTCACTTCAGTAAGCCTTCCTCCCTTGAGACAGTCTCTCCTTTCTGACAATCTACTTCCAAAAAATCCAGCAGAGAAATTGCATCTCACCCAGGGCATTTCTCCAAGCAGTGGGATATATGACTTCATGTGTCCTCATGGTTCCCCTGGCCAGGCTGCATATGAGGAATATTCAGTGGTGCTTCAAGAATGTGTGGTGCCAGAGATCTCAGTCCCTAGAGACAGAGATACAACTGATCCCTCGTCCAAAACAGGAGATGTCCTTTTGTACTCGTGTTGCAATATTCATAACCTTGGGGACTTGCTGCCTGCAGCACCGGACATCCGGCCAGTATACCAAAGTCTTAGAAACAGGGGTATATGTGACGTTGCATGCAGGGGCCATTAACTGATGTAGTGTATATCTGTGACGTCTGCATGTACCCAACTCAGAATTTTTCTGCAGCATTGTGTTTCAGACGTCTGAATGCCAGTCTCAGAATTCTGGCGTTTGTTTGACTTCAGCTACCCATTTTCAGTTATCGTTTTCTGGCTGTCCACACTGAGGTAAATACCCTTGTGAGATTTTTTTTGGTTCTTTGCCTTTTTCAGATGTATTTTTCATCTAGAAAGGGAAAGTGTCCTTGTGGAGGACAAATTCCACATAAGAACACACATGAGCAGTGTTTATTTTATCCAGGGGCTGGTCACGATTACAAGTCCTGTGACATTTGCCAATCTTTTGTTCCCAAAACCCTTAGAAGCCGTCTGGCAGCCTTAAATCTTTATTTAGAGAACCAGTCTCCAACGTTAGGCATCTGGAGTGGAAGGTGGAGTGGGCACCTCCAGGGAGGCACCAAGAAAGTTAGGCCCGACGCCAAAGCTGCGCCTCAGTAGTCCGGTGAGATTCTCAAGGTGAGTGTCATCCCAGGATCGCTCCGAACGTCGGGTATTTCGCTGGAACTGGGAACTGAAATGGAAGCTGGTTCAGCTCATACCAAGAGTATGTCAGCTGAGGTTTTTCAACCATCAAAGCCTAATGGTGAGGGGTACCATGGCTTGTGGCTTCGGAGGGGCCTACTACTGCCTTGCCATCCACTATAACATTGGCACCCAGGCATACTACTGCTCCTTCTATCTCTTTAAAAAGAAAGCAGAAGGAGAAACTGCACAAAATACCCTACTCCACCCTGAGAGATTTTTTCCCAGACTCTGCTCAAGGCCTTTCAGGTTCTCCAGACCCAGATTCCCAAGTCAGGCCTACCACTTGTTCCACAGGCACTATCTGAGGAAGAGTCTACTTACTGCTCTCAGATTGAATCCCCTAAGAATTTCGTAACTCCGGAAGAATCCCTCACTCCTGACTCCCCTGGAGAAGATTTCTGTTTTGGGGATACAACTTCCCTGCTTAGGCAACATTTCAAGTGGGAGCGGTCAGATGTTTCTGAGACTAAAAAGAGATACTTTGAACTCTTGCAGATGGAGCAGCTCTCACCATCTGCAATCCCACCTTTGCTTCCAGAATGCTTTTTTTCCCGCCTCTCAGAGCCCAGAGTCACAGCCTCCTGCTTCTAAGAGACCAGGCAAATTTTTTAAAGTGTCTGCAAAGGAGCAGTACTTTTTCAAGAACCTTCCAGCAGACCCTGCAGTCATTACATTGTCAGCTGATAATTCCTCTAGGCAGCTACCTTCCTCTTCCCTTTTCCCTACTGATAAAGACAGCAAATTTATGGACAGGTTGGGGAAATGTATACTTCTTCCACCTTGGCCATTAGAGCCACATGGCCAAGTTTGCTTTAGCCTCCCTGACCAAGGCCTCTACTCTTCTGAGGTTCTAGACTCACCAGCTGTATGAGTACCCGTGTGTCTGTGGTTTCTCAAGTGACCAGACACTCTGTTAAGTGCAGCTATGATGCTGTAGAAGTGTCTTCAAAGCCTGCTGCTTCTGGTTCTGTGTTAAGAAGGTTTTCATGGGTGAGACTTCAGCCTTTACTTTTGGATGTCCAAGCTAAGTTGTTGGATGCCCCTTTGGCAGTAAAGCCCTTTTTGGAGCTGGCTCTGCAAAGCTACTTCAGTCTCCGCAAGAAAATGGTAAAGACTTACAAAATCTTAAGCATTTATTGGTTTACGTCTTCCCAGATTCCATAGAACTACCCTCAAAAGCCTAGCTTTGTCAAGAGGCAGTCCTCTCAGCCCTCTGCAACTCAGTCCAGGGGACTGAGACATCCTAGGAAACAGTCTGCTCCTAGATCTTCTACCACCCCCACACCTTCTTCTTTTCAGAGGCAGCCAGACCCAGATAGAGCTCCTCAACTGTGACTCTCTTCCTTTACCCAGTTCCACCCTCCCATCCCTACACCTAACCCTTTCCCTATCCTCCTGGCAGAAAATTACCACAGACAAGTGGGTGCTCTCCATCATCGAGAGGGGATACGTCATGACTTAGTGAGCAATTCCACTCTTCCAAGGAGTTTCTCATCCCCCACCCAATCAGCTTCCACTTTTTCCCACTATCCTGAGCCATATCCTCTCTCAGGGAACTGTAGAACAAGTACCCGAGGATTAGGTAGCCAAGGAGTTTTATTCCAGGATGTTTTTGCTTCTAAAAAATGATGGTCCTTGGGGGACCCATACTCTACTTATCCCACGTTAATCTCTTCCCCAAGGTGCCTACCTTCAAAATGCTCACATTACAGCACCTTCTTCCCCTTATTCCTCAGCAAGCTTTCATAGCTTTCCTGGATCTGAAGGATGCTTACCTTCACATCATTATTCATCCCACTTACAGCAATTTTTTACATTTCTCAATGGGTTCTTCACATTTTCAGTTCTCTGCCTTACCCTTTGGGCTCTCCACAGCCCCAAGAGTATTCAGAAAGTGTCTATCCCCAGTCATTGCACATTGCAGAATGTAGGACATACAAATTTATCCTTACTTGGACGATCTCCTTATTCTGCACCAAGATTCTCTCACCCTGTCCCAACACTTGGACATGGTTTGCAAGTTTTTGCAGAGCCTAGGCTTCACTGTGAATTGCCTAAAGTCTGAAATGGCTCCTTCCCAAGATCTTGTTTTTCTGGTGTGCAGGATAAGGATAGACTTGATGTCGGTCTTTGTCCCTGCCCAGACAGTTGAATTTCTTACTCAGTTCTTCCACACCCTGCTACCTCTACCGACCATCTCAGCCACGGAGTTTCTCAGAATCCTAAGATACATGGCTTCCTTGATTTCTATGATCCTTCTAGCCAGGATGCACCTGAGGAAGTTTCAGTGGGTCTTGAGAAATTCTTGGAACCAGCACTCTCATCCCTTAGAAACAAAACTTTGTCTTCTTCCCTGTTTAAAAAATGGAGCTCTCCTGGTGGATTGCCACCATTTCCCTCAATCGAGGGGTATACTTGCAGTCCCCTCCACCCAAACAGCATCTTTACACAGACGCATCAGATGTAGGTTGGGGTGGCTATCCTAAACGGTGACAACACCAGCACATAGTACAGTGGGAGTGGTCAATTCAAGAAAGGAAGGACCAAGTCAACCTAAAAGAGCTAAGGGCCTTTTCCTTGGCAGTACAGGCATTTCAAGACATCCTTCTGCCTGGCACCCTGAAGGTCATCACAGACAACATGACAATTCTGTGGTATATAAACAGGGAGGATCAAAGTCTTACCCTCTCTGCAGTCTTGCTATTCAAATGTTGGTCCCTGGCAGCAGCACTACATATTCACTTGTAGGCAATTTATATTCCATCAGAGGACAATGGGATGGCAGTTACCCTGAGCAGAACTTTAACACCCTCCCACAAATGTATGCTTCACAGGGAGATTTCTGGATCTAATTCACAGGTATTCCTCAGGCAGATGTGTTTGCTTCCTCCCAGAACAGACAAATGCCCCTCTTTTGCACAAGGCTTCCCCATCCACAAGCCTGGAGGGTGGACGCCTTTTCCTTTTCTTTGGAGGGAATGTTCCTTTATACCTTCCCTCCATTTCCTTTGATTCACAAAGTCGTCCTGAAAATACAGAAGGACAAACTAAAAATCCTGCTGGTGATTCCCTTCTGGCCAAGACAGCATTGGTTTCCCCTAATTTAACTTCTAGCCCAGGGCAATCACTGCAGGTTACCTCACCGCTTCAACCTACTCGCACAAAACGGGATTCATTATTCATCCCCACCGTCTCATTCACAAACTGACAATGTGAGTGGTAGAGTTATAATCCCCTTTAGGGACCTATATTCAGAAGACGTGCTCAATGCCCTGCAGGAGGCCAGGAAACCTTGTACCAGAAGAAATTATGTATTAAAATGGAAAAGATTCTCCCATTGGTGCCTCAGAAGAAAATAAGATCCATTTCAAGTTTCTATTCGAATGGTCTTTTCTTACCTGTGTGAGTTACTACATTCAAGGCTGACATTCCTCAGTGAGCGTACATCTCTCTGCTATTTCTGCTTGCCTTTCCTTGACCCCACCTCTTGCTTCCAGTTTGGACATCAAGCTGTTTCTGAAAGGGGTCCTTCACATAAGACCTTATAAGCCTAGCCCTCTTCCTCGGGACCTTAACTTTGTGCAGGAAAAGCTTACATTGGCCCCTTTTGAGCCAGCCCATTCATCCTCTCTTAAATTCTGTACTTGGAAAACAGTCTTGTTAGTGGCCCTTACTTCTGCCAGGAGGGTCTCTGAGATCCAAGCCTTTATGGCTTCTCCTCCCTATCTTGCTTTTCATAAAGATAGGGTTTATCTCAGAACTAGCCCTTCATTCATGCTTAAAGTAGTTAGTGAAATTTCCTTAAACCAGACAATTTACCTGTTTTTTTCCCTAAGGCACAAAACTCCTCAGAAAGGACTTTGCATTCCTTGGATGTTTATAGGCAACTGAGGTTCTACTTAGACAAGACAGAACCCTTCAGACAGTCTGAGCAACTGTTTGTCTCTTTTCATCCTAGGGCCCTTGGCAAGGCAGTGTCAAAACACACAATTGCTTCTTGGATTTCTAAGGCTATTACCTTTTGCTATTCCTTTCATGGAAAACAATTGAGTTCATCTGTCAAAAGTCCATTCCACCAGAGCATCTTCATCAGCAGCTTTCTTCAAGGGTGTCGATTACGCTTCTATTCTAGAGGCTGCAACTTGGTCTTCTGTACATACCTTTACCAGGCATTACAAATTGGATTTGATCTCCAGGGCTAGAACAGGGTTTGCTAGGTCTATCCTGCAGGGTCTCCTACCTCCCATGTTACTTCCTAGAGAGCTGTGGTTCTCTCCCCAAGATTCTGAATACTGCAACTTGAGAATAGATGGATGTAGAATAGTTGTGTAAGAACTTACCATAACCATAGATGTCCTTCCCTTCTATGTGGCAGTATTCAATCCCACCCACCTTCCCCCTTTTTGGCCATATTATTACCTGTGTTCTTTTCCCTAACCACTGGTTTTGTGTGTCTGGAGGATTTTGCTTTGTTTTCTCTCATCCTGCTCCTGGGGTATCTCTCTGTTGGGTTCGTGTAGATGTCACAGATATAGCCTACATCATTTTATGGCCCATGCATGCAATGTCGCATGTACCCCTGTTTCTAAGACTTAGGTACACTGACTGGATGTCCGGTGCTGCAGGCACCAACTCCCCAAGGTTATGAGTACTGCAACACGGAAGAGGAGGACATCTATGGTTATGGTAAGATGTTCTTCATGTTTCACTGTTTGCAGTCATTACATTTGGGAAATCTGCTGGCAGGTTGCCCTCAGTCAGCCTGAATTCCAACGTATTGGGTTCTGCGTCGGTTGCTGTCTTCTCTTCCATGACGTCACGGGTATAAAACATACAGCCGACACCATTTTCTTCAGTTTTTCTTGCCGCGTGGTGCCCAAAGCAGAAGCATTTCGCAAGTGCCGGTTGGCCGACTACTGAAATATTCGTGTTTGAGTTTCATAAAGCTAAGTACCCCGTTGGGGAAACTTTTTCCTTGCTTTTTACCGATGTCAGAAAAAGTTAATAATTGTATTACTTGTGGGAAGCAAATCCCTCATAAGGATTTCCATTTATACTGTATTCCTTGCCTAGGCCCTGATCACAACAAAGCCTGGCTGTCGGTTTTGTGCTAGATTTAACCAACGCACTATTAAGCGTCGGTATATTTTTGCATCAAAGTATTTGGAAACAGATTTAACTACCCGGAAATGTCGTCGGATAGCAATCCGACTACCGGAGTACATGAAAAACGCAAAGAAAAGGACAGAGAAAGGCAGTCGAGATCCAAAACCAACGCCGAAGCTTCTCCTAAGCCAGTCGCCGGTTCATCAATACTCAGTGAGGTGCTTTTGCAGCCCCTGATACCTGCTAACTTCAAGTTGCAGGCCTCTACGGACACCAATGTGGAGTCCCACATGCCGCAAGATACTCAAGGTATTGGACCGACAGATGTATCTCCCTCGGATGGGTCCGGAGCCGCTGAGCAGGCACCGGCTTCTGAGGATGTATTCAGACCTCAACATTTGTATATCAAACTGACGACAACTGCAAAACCAAAGACAAAAGCAACTTCTAAAACTAAAAAAACGATGCATGAGCCCACGTGCACAGGCCTCTATGCCTAAAAAAACAGTTGATCAAAATGGATGAAGACCTTATTACCTTGATCAGGGGTACCCATCCCCCTCCAGATAAGAGGCCTAGGCAAGACACTGATTATGAATCTTCAGAGATCAAGTTTCTATTTCTTCTGATCAGGAATTATCTATACCCCCTATGAGGATTCTGATGCTGAGGAGTCTATTCCATCTGCATCTCCTCCTGAGGATTATTCATTTGGAGAAACCTTGCATACTTTGAGGGAGCATTTTCACTGGGAGAGTCAAGACTTCTCAGAATCAAAAAAGAGGCTCAAGGATTTCCTTCTTTTCCCTCAGCACAAGCCTAAGCCATTCCCCCTGTTTTAGACATTGTGGATGATGTCTTTTCGGAGTTAAGCTTGACCCCTGACTCCTTACCTCCGGCTCCCAGTAAGCCTGACAGATATTACTGGGTCCCCGACTCACATAAATTTTTATTTAGAAACCCTGCTGCTGATCCTGAAACTATTTCACAGGGTCCAAAGGGAGTTAAGGCCTCAACAGCAATAAATCCTACCCCCTCTGACAGGGATTCAAGGGCAGTAGACAGATTGGGAAAAAAGGTTTATACATCGGCAATCAGGGCCTTAAACTGTCAATTTCATATGCTTAAGTACCAACAACATGTTATGGGATTGCTGAAACAGAAAATGATGTTGATTTCAGAATGTGCAGAAAATAAAGAATTGCAGGAAAGCATACTTTGCAATGTGGTTTTGATTCCTTAGAGGCCTCCTGCAGGGCTGCAGTTAATGGATCTGTGATTAGGAGGCATGCCTGGTTAAAGGAACAAAATTTGCCTGATCATGTTAAAGCTAAATTGCTAGATGCACCTTTACAGCATGTTTCTCTGTTTGGTATTATGGCAGGAGAGATTTTAAAGAAAATGGAAGACAAAGCTAAGTCTATGCAAACTGTTAAAGATTTCTTACAAGTGCAGCCACCAAGATTCAGTAGACACTGGCCTACAAAAAATTGGTCCTTTCCTGTGTCAGACAGAGCTCAAAGGGACAAATCCAGATGCCCTAAGGGTTCCAGATACCAGGCGCAAGATTCATACAGTTCAAAGCAATGGGGCGCTTCCACCTCCAAATCTGGAGGAGATAAAGCACAAACCTACAGAAAGCAATCCTAATGACTTCCCTCTGCCTACACCAAGCACTTATCTTTTCGCAGCACCCATAGGGGGAAAATTAGCACTTTTTTCTCAAAATTGGCAGTTAATAACACAGGACAAGTGGGTACTAAACATCATATCACAGGGATACAGATTCCATTTCCACACTCTGCCAATGGCAAATGGTTGCCAGATCTGCCAAAAACTCAATGGGCAGAGGCACAGAAACAGGTTACGTCCCTCATGGATATGGGGGCCATTCAGACAGTACCAGAACAGGAAAAAGGGCAAGGTTTTTACTCGACTGTTCTTGGTACTCAAAAAGGACAAGGCCTGGTGGCCAATACTGGATTTATCGATTTTGAACACATACCTGGACATTCCAAAATTCAAAATGCTGACTTTGCAGCAACATCTGCCTATGCTGGGCAAGAATGCTTGGCTGGTGACTTTAGACCTAAAAGAGGCATACCTGCATGTCCCAATAAGACAATCGTGCAGAAGATAACACAGATTCAAGGCTGGCTTAATGCATTACCAATTCTCTGCACTGCCCTTTGGCTTATCTACTGCGCCCAGGGTCTTTACAAAGTGCTTGGCACCAGTAATTGCATTTTGCAGACAAAGTAGTATACAAATATATCCTTCCAACACAAATACAAAAGAGCAATTGTAGAAGAAAGCTCGACTCCTTGGTAATTCGCAATACAATTTATTCCACAGAGACTCCTATTCCTCCAAACACATTAACACTGTACAAAAATATATCCTGCGTTTTCGTTTCAAGTGACTTCCTCAGATGAAGAAAACTGAATTCAGTTTTCTTCATCTGAGTAAGTCACTTGAAACGAAAACGCAGGATATATTTTTGTACAGTGTTAATGTGTTTGGAGGAATAGGAGTCTCTGTGGAATAAATTGTATTGCGAATTACCAAGGAGTCGAGCTTTCTTCTACAATTGCTCTTTTGTATTTGTGTTGGTTGGATTGCCAGAGCAATTGTTTTTCCATTTTTTGATTTTGCAAATATATCCTTACTTGGATGACTCTCTCATTCAAGCAGAGAACAAGGACACTCTTCTTCGACACCTGGCATTTGTGAAAAGGCTTCTAACATGCCTAGGGTACACAATAAATGAAAAGAAATCGCAACTGGTACCCTCTCAAAAGATAACATTCCCAGGTGCAAGCTTGGATACAACTGCCCAGATGGCTTACCTCACACCAGACAAGCAAAGGCAACTGACTGCTTACTTCAAACTGATGGCAACAAAAACCCAGTCTTCTGCAAGGCAAATTCTGCAGGCTCTGGGCTTCATGGCATCCTGCATCCTACTAATTCCATATGCAAGACTGCATATGAGGAAACTTCAATGATACCTAAAAAGTTTTATGGAGTCAACATTCACACAGTCTGTAAACAATGATTCCTCTCATTCCCTGCCTGCAACAGGAGTTTCTGTGGTGGGCAAAGGCATGTCACCAAAACATGGGACTGCCCTTCACTCTACCTCCTGCCAGCCAAACCTTAACGGACGCATCAGATTCTGCCATGTGGGCCCCCCAGGCATAAAGATGATTTCAGGACTTGTGGACACCAAAACAAATGCATCTACATATCAACCAGAAAGAGATGCTAGCTGTTCAAAATGCCCTAACAGCCTTCAAGGACTTGCTTCATCCAGGACAACTACTGATAGAGACGGACAACACCACAGACATGTGGTATATAAACAAGCAAGGGGGCACATAGTCATACCCCCTTTGCAGATTAGCCATGCCACTGTGAGACACAGCTTTGGCCTACCAAATACATCTTCAAGCTCAATTCCTGCCAGGAAAACAAAATGCGCTGGGAGACGATTTAAGCAGAAACCTTATGGATCCTCACGAGTGGAAACTAAATCCACAAGTCTTCAGCATGATAACAGAGAAATGGGGGAGCCCAGACATAGATCTATTTGTCTCTCCTCAAAATTATCAATTGAAAAGATTCTGCACAAGCACTTATCACGGAGAAGCATGGAAAGTGGACGCCCTATCCTTCAGTCGGAAAAACCTATCAGTTTATGCCTTTCCTCCTCTGCCTCTTCTACCCAAGGTCCTCCTAAAAGTCAGACAAGCCAAAGATGATATTAATTGCCCCGGACTGGCCTTGCCAATACTGGTACCCAATCCCAAGGAACTTGGCTCAATACCCAGCTTGGACCTTGCCTCAAAGACCACAACTACTGTCCCAGCAAAACAATCAGATCCTGCACAATCAACTACAGACTCTGAACGTGGCAGCATGGCTAATTATGTAGTCATACAAACAACACCTCTCAGTAAAGCTGTGATGGATGTCATTTTGGAATCCAGAAGGCCTAATATTAGAAAACCTTATGCTGACAAATGGAAGAGATTCTGTGCTTGGAATCAAGCACAAAGAACTGATACAGCAGAACCAAATATTCCTCAGATATTACAATACTTAACTGAGATGCTTGACAAAGGCCTATCTTTCACATCAATCAAAATCCATGCCTCTGCCATTTCGGCTCATTACAATACAGAGCCACCAATCTTTTCTCATCCTTTACTAAAGCAGTATCTTAGAGGAGCCAAAAGTTTAAGGCCTCCTAGAAGATCACCATTACCTGCATGGGACCTCAATTATGTGTTGTAAAAGCTCATCCTGCCTCCATTTGAACCAGCTGCTGCCGCTGACCTAAAGTTCTTATCATGGAAAACAGCTCTGCTACTAGCAATTACTTCAGCAAGAGTTTCAGAGCTACAAGCCCTCATGGCTGTAGAGCCTTTTATCATATTTTACCCAGACAGGGTGTCTCTGTAGACAAATCCTACTTGTCCTCCTACTGATGGACCCCTATGAATGTTATCTGTACTGGGAAATTTTTCTCAACATAACTCAAAGATGGGGAGTCCCACAGGTAGACCTCTTTGCGTACAAGAACAGAACTCACCTGGAAAACTTCTGTGTCAGGATCAAACAGAAATCTGCCTGGATAACAGATGCTTTCTTCTTCTTCCCATGGACTCATCTCTTCATTTATGCATTCCTCCCTTGCCCTTTCTGCTTCAAGTACTTCTAAAGATAAGGGAAGTGGGTCAAAGGGCAATACTGATAGCAGCAGCCTGGCTCAGACAACACTGGTATCCTCTCCTTCTTGAGCTAACCAGCCAGAGCTCATGGTTGTTACCTCTTCAATTTGAAACACTGCTGAACTTCCAAAGGTAACCGAACGGAACAAGAAAAATATGAGCAGCAATCTTCGGTGCACCTCCACACCTTTAGTTGCACTCTTCTGATGAACTTTTTTTAAAAACTTTTAAAAACAAACCTTTAATAGAAACAGTAGTAATAAAAACAGCCACAGTCAAACTTTAGCATGGAAAGCTATAACAACAGATAAGTGCTTTCGTCAACAAGCCTTCTTCAGATCATGATTTCTTCCTGCTCCTCTCCTAGAGTAAAACTCAGAACTAACCAGTCAGGGCTAGGCTAGGAGACACACCTACGCATTATCCAATTAGGAAATTGACCAATGGCTAGTTTCCTGAGGACCAGACTCCTAGCTTGCACCAATAGATACTCTCCTATTCTTAAGGATCGGCTTAAGTAGTACTATGCTGTTCAGCCCAGGTGGCCGATCAGCCCTCAGGTTCACAATCCAGCTAGTTTCACAGAGCTCAGTATGGTTGGTAATGTCTCCTTCCCTAACAGTATTCCAGTTCAATTATGAACTGGCTGCTAGTACCTCTGTAGGCACAAGACCAAGAGATGGGGTGACCCATGTACCATTTAAATACCAGCTCCCAGTTTTTATAAATCAACATGTCCACAGAAATCCAAGATCTCAGAGTCAGGAGAGGAAGAAATTAAATTTCTGAAGAACAATGAAACAGGGACTAACCATCAGACTTTGGTAATGAATTTGTCTCACATGGTTTTTAAGTCAAGAGCAGTTGCAGATATTAATCAAAGGCTTGACCTTTATTCCATCTTTGCATTCTGATCTTAATGAATTTGTAATAGATATAAAACAATTTGGGTGAAACATTACATAGAATTTGATACTTGGCAAAGACAGATGTGGTACGTGAACGCTTCAAATGACCAAGTACATTTGTAGCTGTTAATTCCCCCACAGTGGAACTTTTCCTATGATTATGTGAAAATGAAGTTGAAAAGATGAGAGAGAAACCTAGTAAAGGGAGACCCTTCCACAATATTACTTTTTATGAGAAACAAGCACTTTTTCAACTTAAGGGGTGCAAAGATCTTGTCATCAAACCGGCTGATAAGGGAGGAGCCATTGTGGTGATGAATTCTCTGTAGTACAAGAACAGAATGTTGAACATGCTGGAGGAGGAGAAACCTGGCTAAAACCCCATATAGCTGACTCCGAAATCCTTCCCCCTGGATTCCAAATCCATAGAAATGACCGTTTAAACATAAAAGGTGGAGGCTCCGCTCTAATCTACTCCAATCGGCTCTCACTAATCCCTCTACAAACTCCAATTCCAAACTTCAAAAACACTGAACTAACTGCCAGTCTCCTACAACTAAATAAACATAAAAATATATGCATTATCTCCCTTTATATTTCCCCAGGTGATAACATCTCTACCCTTGAAAATATCCTTCACTGGGCCTCAACTAAAATAAAATTCGAAACCTACATTCTAGGTGATGTCAATATTGATTGGAATAAAATCAACTCACCTTCCCCCTCCTTATTCATCAACCTCTACAGATTCTCCCAAGTAATTCATACAACTACACGCCCAAACAAACACCACCCCCCAGGATCCATCATCGACTGGATCCTAGTCTCCCATCCTGATAAAATAACTCTCTCTGGTACTATCCCAGACACATTCAGTGACCATCTCCCTGCTTTCATACATCGCTCAACCAACAACAGTAAACACCAACATCACTATATTCACACTCGCAATCTCAGCAACTTCAACCCCACACAATTCTCAAACACTTTTAAATATACAAACTGGCAAATCCTTTATACTCTTCCCCTTGACAATACAGTAGAATATTTCAACTCTATCTTCCTAAAAACCCTCAACTCCCAAGCCCCTCCAAGAAACAAACGAATCAAGACTAATTCTGCTCCTTGGCTATCCAAGGAAACTAAACAGATCATGCACTGCAGGGACAAATCCTGGAAGCTATACCAAAAAAATAAGATACCCTCTACCTTACTTCAATACACCCAACTCCGCAACCAAGTAAAGAAACTAATAACCTCTGACAAAAAAAAACTACTACAACAAACTTCAATCCAACAATAACAAGAACCCAAAAACAATTCTGGAAAGGTATAAATTCCTTACTCCACCCAGGATCTGGGAATAATCCCTGCCCTGATCCTAGCTTAACTGACTCAGAACTAAGCTCTCACTTCAACACATTTTTTACAGAATCCATAGCTACTCTAACCAAATCTTTTCCCAACAACAATCCAACCATCTCTCTCTCCTCTACTCACAACACCCCAAATAACAGTACGCTTAATTTCCAACTCAAACCTGTACCTACTACTTTCATAAAAAGACTCCTATCAAAACTAAAGCCTTGCTCAAATGCCCCTGACAACTTACCCTCCTCCTTCCTCAAATCTACTGCTGATGGTATTGCTTTCCCTATCAGCATCCTAATTAACAGATCTTTAAAAGAATCATATGTACCCAGACTCTGGAGATCTGCCTTCATTCTACCTCTCCACAAAGGAGGCAAAAACTACAATACCTCCAATTTCCGCCCAATTGCCCTTCTCTCTCCACTTTCAAAAATACTTGAAAAATGTGTCCATCACCAACTTATGCCTTTTTTAACTCAGAATCACCTAATAACTCCTACCCAGCATGGCTTCCGCCCTGGCCACAGCACCACTACCGCCTTACTATCCTTCTTAGACCCAGTAAATCGAGCACGTGACTGTGGATTACTTGTATCCACTATACTGCTTGACCTTTCCAAAGCCTTTGATACCATTTCCCACAAGCACCTTCTCTTTCATCTCTCCAACCTTCATCTCTCCTCTGACACCCTTTCCTGGTTCTCCAGCTACCTATCTGACAGATCTCAAGCTGTCAGATGGAAGAACTCTACTTCCTCCTTCTTGCCAACACCCACCGGTGTTCCCCAGGGGTCCATCCTCGGACCCATGCTTTTCAACATTTTCATTAACAACCTTCACTCAGTCATCCCTGACACAACAGTTATCCAATATGCAGATGACTCTACCTTAGTCTGTACCGCCTCCAACCTACCTGAACTCCTGACTAAAACTCAAACAGCTTTTTCCACTACCGAAAACTGGATGCACCACAACCATCTCTCTCTCAACTCCAATAAATCCAAAATACTTCTCTTTCCTCCTCTAGAAATTTCTCCCTTGACAGGAATGCTTTTACAGTCCTTTGCCAAAACAACTCTGCCATAGAAGTGGTCCGTTCTGCAAAACTCCTCGGCATTACCATAGATGAACACCTTAAATTTGATATCCACATCCAACAAAACATAAAGAAAACCATCAAAACTAGGCATGCTGTATAGAAATAACCACTTTCTCTCCAACTCCATAAGGCAAACTATCGCTAATACCTACCTCCTACCCTCTCTACTATATGGAGCCCCTCTACTAACTAACCTTTCCTCTTCCAACACCTCTAAACTCGAAACTTGCTATAATAAAATCTCTAAATTCGCAACTAAATCCAAAACCTCCACTCACCACTGCCTAACCCTACAATCCCTGAACTGGCTTGAACTCTCAAACCTCCTTGACTATCTCCAACTAACCACCGCACACAAACTAATATTCTTTCCAGAAAAATGCCCAGCCTTAACAAACATCCTTGCCCCATACATCCCAACCAGATCTCTTGAGATCTGAACACCAGAATTTAATCTCTGTCCACAAACCCAAACACCCTGCAGGCCAACTCCTTCTCTCCTTCACTATAGGCAAAAAATGGAACTCTCTCCCTCCTTTGCTCAGGACCACACCTAACCCTGAAACCTTCAAAACCCTACTTTTCTCTTACCTATCCACTAAACGTAAATGTTCCTGCTTTCACCTTACCTAAAGTCTCACAATTTTACCCTTTGAGCTTTCCATACTCCTGCTCTTCTCTACACTATTACCTCTTTTCTATTCTCCCAACTAATCTAGCTAACTTTCTCAGACTAAACAATCTCTCTCTCTCTCTCAACTCCAAGTATTGTATATATTGTAAATATCAAGTAATTCACTGATGCTTATTGCCCAATGAGTCTAAACTTACTGTTCTGAATGTAAATACCTACTAGCTGTTCTACCTAGATCAAAATTGCATTTCAATGTTATTCTATCCACCTGTACCTGACTGCATGACCTCATATATGTATTTAGTAACACATTATGTAACATTCGTAGCCATGTTGTATGTATTTCCATTGCATTTTGCGAACCTTTGTAACCATATTGCTTATTGGAGCTTTTCTCCCCGGGCCTCCACTGAAAATGGGCACACCTCTGGCCCAGTGGACTTCCCCAGTAATCAAACTGAAATAAATAAATGTCAATACGTATAAAAAGATGAATAAAAGAGAACTAGATGCAATGGTCATGACCTTTCAGAGTAATTTACTTGACTTGCTTATGGAAAGATGCATTTCTAAAGAATTTTGACTACTTTGAAGTGACGCAACCAACTATTCAAAGTATTAGTGGTCTACCTAAGGTTCATAAAGACTCTAGTAATCCACCCTTATGGCCTGTCGTAGCAGGAAGGGGTTGGTTAACTGAACCTTAGATAATATTTGTAGAAAGTGAGCTGAAAAAGGTTTTACCCAAAGCTGTTTCAGTACTGAAAGACACGGGCAGCTTTTTGACGAATCTCTGTGAAAAAACAGGAAGTTTGACCAATACCGCGGATCTCATTTTAGTTACAATGGACATCAATAGTTTGTTCACTATGATTCCCAACAGCTATGGGATTGAAGCAGTTTGTGAGTACCTGCACCGGAATGGCTTTAATGCTGATCTTTTGTGCTCCTTACTGGAGCTTATCATAGAGAACAATGATTTCGTCTATGGCAGGGATTACTATTGGCAGATATGGGGTGTGGCAATGGGCACACCCTGTGCCAATAGTTATTCCAATTTGGTACTTGCCTTTTGGGAAAAAAATAATGTCCTTACAGATGATAACCCTTGGCGTTGACAGCTATTGCACTGTCTGTTTTGTGGATATTTTTATCTTGTGGCAGGGTGGTGATGAACAGCTGGCACTGTTTATGGAGTTCTTAAACTCAAGTACCACTTTTTTTAAATTTAAGGTTAAATCCTCCAGAGAAGTGATTGATTTCCTAGACATTGAATTATCTGCAGCATAACAGCATGCACCCCAATCACATATTTAAGAATATCCTGGAGAATCAGGTACTTCAGATTTTTAGACTTTGTACTGATGATGATGCCCATTTCAATCAAGAGTGTCTTCAGCTCGAGGACAATCTACAAGACAATGCAAGATCTAAAAATTAAATTTGACTGTAATGAAATAAGGGAAGGGAAAGGTAAACCATCCTATAAAAGAAAGGAACCCTTGAGCAATAATGTTAACAGCACAAAAGAGAGGAACAACACTTTGAATTGTGCACTTACATACAGCACGATAACAAAGAGATTTGTGATATTATCTGGAGGTTTGGGCCGATACTTACAGAAGATGATAAAATAAAGCACATCGTAGGTGAGCATCTGAGGTTCACTTTTAAAAACAAGAAAAATATTAAGAGACTGCTGTGTAATAAAGATGGATTTAGCTCCAACAAGATCTCAGACAGAAAAGGGACATTTAAATGTACAAGATGCAAAGCTTGCCCGCTCATTGACAGTAGCAACACTTTTACACATCCTAAATCTAAGAAAAACTATGTATTTAAAGTGTATACACATTGTAATAGTCGACACTTAGTCTACCTTGTGACGTGCTGCCATTGTGAAGCTTTTTTCATTGGCAAGACTGATCAGCGTTTGAAAAATAGAATACTTCGTCATCTTAGGGATATTTCAACTTGGATCTTAAGAATGCACTTGCCATGCATATTTCTACACACCCAACACATAGATTTATTTTTAAAGTGGTTCAATGTGTACCCTATACTGTTAGGGATGGAGACATTAGCAACCATACTGAGCTCTGTGAAACTAGCTGGATTGTGAACCTGAGGGCTGATTGGTCACCTTGGCTGAACAGCATAGTACCACTTAAGCTGATCCTTAAGAATAGGAGAGTATCTGTTAGTGCAAGCTAGGAGGCTGGTCCTCAGGAAACCAGCCATTGGTTAATTTCCTGATTGGATAATGGGTAGGTGTATCTCCTATCCTAGCCCTCATTGGTTAGTTCTCACTTTGACTCTAGGATTGAGAGCAGGAAGAAATCATAATCTGAAGAAGGTTCATTGCCGAAAGCGCTTATCTGCTGGTTTTAGCTCTCCATGCTAAAGTTTGACTGTGGCTGTTTTTATTATTACTGTTTCTATTAAAAGTTTGTTTTTAAAAGTTTAAAAAAAAACGTTCAGAAGAGTGCAGCTAAAGCCGTGGAGGTGCATCGAAGATTGCTTCTCATGGCTGTTACCTCGGAGGGTAGACCTTCTCACCCAAAATGAGGGAAGGATAGTGCACTCCAACCTTCAGACTCAGCCCGGATAAGTTCACAGCACCCAACTGCAACATTATTCTAAGTAAGCATCTGCAGGTTATTCTTAGAGAGTTCAAAAGACCTATCTCTAGAAAGTCATGCTCAGCCAAATGGAAAAATTCTCAGTTTGGTGTCAGGAAACACCACCTCTATCTCAGTTCAGCACACATTACTACCCCCCCTAGAATACCTGGCCAGTCTGGTGGATAAATGCCTTTCCTATTCCACCAGTAAAATGTATACATCTGCCATTTCAGCCCACAGTCTTACTCTTCCTCCAGTCTTTTTCCATACCCTGTTAAAGTAATTTCTTAAGGGAGTCATTAGCATTAGACCTCCCAGGAGGAAACCCACTCTTCCATGAGACCTCAATATTGTCCTAGAAAAACTGACTTTGCTTACTTTTGAACCTGCAGCTAATGCTTCTTCCAAGTTCCTTGCTTGGAAAAATAACCCTGCTGCTGGCTGTCATCTCAGCCAGGGGGGTATGTGAGTTACAGGCCCTCATGGCAGTGGAACCATTTATTATCTTCTACAAAGACAGGGTTTTCATCGGAACTAATCCTTCTTTCATGCCCAAGGTGGTCACAGATACTCCTCTCAACTAAGCCATTCATCTTCTTACATTCTTCCCCAACCCTCAGAACAAAGGGGAAAGAATACTTCATTCCTTGAATGTGCACAGGCAGCTCTGCTTTTATCTGGACAGAGCAAAAGCCTTGAGAAAATCTGACCAGCTGTTTATTACCTTTGCCCCTGGCTCTGAGAGGAAGCCACCTTCTAAACAGACCATCTTTAAATGGATCTCCCACTGCATTTCTTTCTGTTACAGCCATTACGGAAAAAAGGCCTCTTAAGTGATTAGGTTGCAGTCCACTAGGGCCACAGTTATCTCTGCAGCCTTTCTGCAGGGATCCTTACTATCGATACCTTGGAAGCAGCCACCTAGTCATTTGTACATACTTTCACAAAGCACTACCACTTGGTAACATTTTCTAAGTCTAGAGTAGGATTTTCCACTGCCATCCTACATGGCATCCTCTCCTCTCCACAATCTCCCTCCTCCCCTCAGTTCAGCTTTGGGAATCTTCCCACAATTCAGGACTGCAGCAGTGAAACACAAGGAACATAGTACAGTTATGTATACCTGACATAAATGTAGATGTTCAAGTGTATTCCATGTTGCAGTCTCCTTTCCCTCCTTTCTGTCCCCAAGCCTTCTAGGTAGCCTACTAATAATCAACTAATCCAACCAAGAGGTCACTCTGCTGTTAGTCCTCTTCCTTAATTCCCTCCTGTTCACTTAGGGCTCCTCCTGGTAGAGGACAAGAAAATACTGATATCATGACACTTTATACCTGTGTGTGCTGACATCGGTCAGGGTGTCCACCAGCCTGGGAGGGGAAAGCGTTTTCTCTGGTAGTCAGGCCAGCCAAGGTCTTTCCCAGAAGAAAAAAAAAACAGTGAATACACTTGAACATCTACATTTATAGTAGGTGTACACAACTGTAGTTTTCCTGCCACCAAATAGCGCTCCTCTTGCAAGTTTTCAAGGATTGGCATTCAGCTAGTGTTTCTCTATTGCTGCGGATAAGTTACCTTCAGAGAGGGAGATTCTACATTATTCACATTACTCATAAATTTAACTCTTTCTGTAAAATAACTTTGTTAGGAAAGTATGATTTATTGAAATGTATGACTTTTTAGTAACTGTTAAAATTGAAGTGCAAATTTTGTGTTTAAAAATAATTGAAAACTATAATTTGTTTTTCTACTGAAAATTTTTGTTAAATTTTTACATTTTTTTTGCGTTCTTTCTCCTTTACTGGAGTCATCCTGACAAGCCCTCCCAGTGTCCTACATCTATGCTGGGTCTAGCAGCCACTCCACTCATATGCTGGACTCTTGCGGAATTTAATATCAATACCAGCATGGATCCTAAGGGTGTTATGGATAGGTCGTTGCTGTCCTACCATGTAACATTTTTTTAACTTAATCTTAAAGCCATTTTCCCTGATGTGTGTGCTGTGGCTGGCCTCAGAGACTGTACAATGGGCAGACTGCCCCACACTTATTTATGGTGCTACCTAGAATGGGCACACCCATCCTCCCTGACACTTTCAGTTGCTATTGCTGCTAATCGATACATCACCAAAGAGGTAAACTTTTGTTTAATTACTTTTAGGAAATGGGGTAAGTGTATGTTGTGCATTTCAGTGTGTTTTTTGTGGAAGACTTTTTTTGTTACTTAACTCTTACCAGCTGTTACTGTCAATCTTACCAGGGACTCTGGCTTCATTTTCAGCCTTAGAATGAAACAAAGTACCTGTTCTTGGTTCTTTCTTCCTTCCAGACAGCCTTTGCCCCTTCAACAGGCTACAAATCTGCTTCAGTCACTGATGGGTGACTCTACTGTGGGCATTTCTGGTTCCTCAGAAATTTCTTCTACCTTGGTTACATTTGGTGGAGCCCCTTCAGTTACCATGGAATGGAGGCTAGACATTTTTTTAATTTCTCCAAATCTTTTGAGTTTCTAATAGCATGCTGGGAATGGACCCCATTACTAAGTCAAAGTACGATTAAAGTTCTTGAAATTAGTATTGTTTCAGTCTTTGATGTCAGCCAAAAGTGCTCTTTGCAGCACCTGCAATGTGCCCGGTAATGACTGCTTCTGCAGTTGGTACGGTGTTGCATGTATTGGTACCATATCTAAAAAAAATTATAGATTCTTTTTTTATAAGACCCATTGGACCTACTACTATTGTAACTGTCTTGGTATCTTTCTTTCACATTGTTCTCATATCTGCCTGCAGATTCTGAAATATTATGACTTTGTGTCTCTCTGTAAGCAAGACAGTATAGTCACTGGGTGTGGTGATTTCAGTGATCAATGCTACTTTTGTCTTCTTTTCATGGACTACTATGTCTGGTTTTGTAGTATCTGTCGTTTGAACTGTGGGTAATGGGTGATACCGTGTGATGTAGACTTCATCATTTTCTATGATGTTTTGTGGCTTATGTTTCCAGTGCTTTTCTGCCACTTCAGTACCATAATGCTTGCACAATCCCCAGTGCTACAGTCCTGCATTATGCCTTTCAGTATACAGTCCTTCTGCCATTAGTATGGCACAACCAGCAATGAGATATGCGACTTCCCAGTTCAGTTTTACAAAACCTACATTTATCTGTTTCTTCCAAATGTTCAATGCACTTTGTAAACCAACGTATACACAGCCCACTATCTTGTGCCGCCAGTATTAACCTTTCATCTCTTGGTTTGAATTTGCCTGTGCTTAACCATTCTTGCATTCATTGCTGATCAACATGAGGTTCTTCCTGAAGTTTTTTATACTTGCAACTATATTTATGCATTTTATACATTTCTTGCCTTCTCATCTGGTCCTTCACCTTATGTTCTTTCTTTTGTTTTTTGGCACATTCAGTTGCTGCCTGATTTTTATCTGCTTCTGGTTTGATTTCCATTCCTGCTTGATGCCATTATACTTCTGCTAGATTAAGCAGAGAAGTCATCTTAGATTTATTCTCTTCATGTTGATCCCGGGAACTATCGACCTATTAGCCTGACAAGCCTGGTCTGCAAGGCCATGGAACGTATCATCATGGAACTCATAAACAAAGACATTGGTAACCTCCAAACTCTGGAGCCCACCCAGTTCGGGTTTGTGAAAGGCAGATCATGCCTCCTGAACCTGATCAACTTCTTTGAGGCAGTCACCAAAGCCGTGGATGAGGGTAAGGTGATTCACACAGCCTATCTTGACCTCGCCAAGGATTTCAACACCATCCCCCATTCTGGAATTGTAGCCAAACTCACTAAACTAGGTATAAATTCCTACGTCACAAGATGGATTGTCAACTGGTTCACTGACGGAACCCACACTGTAAAAGTTACAGACTCCAAATCTGACCTCAAAGCAGTGACAAGTGGAGTACCACAGGGTTCCGTCCTGGGACCTCTCCTGTTTGGTATCTACTTCTCTGAAGTACAGGCTAACACAGAAGACCTCTGGCTAACGAAGTCCGTAGATGACTGCAAACTAGGAGCCGTAAGTCCCCAAATGATGTGGACATCCTACAGAAGGGCCTCACTGAGACAAATGACTGGTGTCAGAGCCATGGCCTCAAGCTCAATGCCAAAAAGTGCAGTGTCAAATCTTTTGGTAAAAACTCTGTACCCATGAACTACCACATATGCAGCAATCTACTTAACACCGAATGCGTGATGAGACCTTGGGACCCAGGTGGACAGTAGTCTCTCCTTTGATAATCACATCGCCACAGTAGTTAGGAAGTCCTTCTACGTGGCACACCATCATAAAAGAGTTCTCATCCAGAAAAAAAGAGGTCATTGTTCCCCTCTACTCATCACTCAGACCCATTATAGAGTACAACGCCCTTTTTGGAATGTACCTCACAAGACATCTGCAGCAGCTGGAAAGGCCACAGAAGTACCTCAAAGAGGATTGCTGGCCTCAAACAAATGCACCCTACACTGACCGCCTCAAAAAATTCCAGCTTTACTCCGTAGCATATAGCCTACTCTGAGGTGATCTCTGCCTAACATATAAAGCTATGTCAAACCCAGAGCTTTTGGACATGCTACACCTAAAGAAATCCCAATCCCTCCGAGCTACACGCTCTAGGGACCTAAATCTTGTCACCACAATAAACAGGACACGCTGGAGGGATAGATCCCTGTCCCAGAGACTTCCTATACTCTGGAACAAGCTACCCATCTATGTCAAGCAAAGTTCTTCATTAGCACTCTTCAAGAAAAATCTTGATGAGTGGATGGGAAATAGGAAATACACCCCAGGGATCACTTCTGTATCACTGCTGGACAGTAGCACAGGAAAATAACTTACTTGGGTGGTGTAAGCTATAGAACCTTGCTGGCTAGGCTTACGTAGGCCCTTGGGCTGATAGCCTAGTACCTACCTATGAGCCTATGTTTCAAAACTTTCACTACGTTTGAGTCTTGTGAGGTCACCAGATGTGTGTGCAGTCCCACAATTGCAGATCTATACATGTAATCAATTTCAAGGAGGCCCAACCATCCGTCAGAATGGGGAATATATAGTCTTGGTATGCACTGATTTTTATAAATCATTTGCAGAGCATTGACGGATCCTTCTTGTTTTCCTATCTAATCTATCCAACACATTTTGGGGCCAACTAGTCACTCTAAAACTGTAAGTTAGGACAGGAAGAGCAAACTGGTTTATAGCTTGGATTTTGTTCCTAGATGTCAGTGCTGTTTTCAGGATTAATTTTAGTCTTCTGAAGTATTCATTATTAAGTTTTATTCACATTTGTTAATGTTTTATTTTTGATCCTTCAATTCCCAAATATTTATACACTCCCTCTTGCTGAAGTTCTTTTATATTATGTTCTTGACCCAAGCTTATGATGTTATATTGTCCTATCTCACCTTCATTCTTACTGGTTGCATTTGGAGCCGATCCTCATCTCCGACTTGGCCGAATACACTAGCTTTAAGTCTTCCACTTGGCTCATGGCTGAATAGCTATCCCCATCATGCAGTGGTGTAATTCCCCCAGATCTCATTTGCCGCTTTACAAATTCAGATGCTCTCTCCTTGGCTGTGGCTAAGTTTGTTTAAAACTTAATATTTTCTTGTCTTTTGCTGTAATTACTAGTCTAGGTTTAGTAATATAAATAGTTTTTCTCTGCTGTAGTGCTGCGTGTGCAGTTTAATCTTGCTACTGTGTCTGCTGCTTTTTTGTCTGTCGTTTAGTTGCAAGGCTGATGTTCTTTGTGTTTCACTGTTGCAGTCATTACACTTGGGTTATCCCTCAGTCGGCCTGAATTCCAAAGTCTAGGTCCGGCGTCGGTTGCTGTCGCCTTTTCCCTGACGTTAGTGCGCCAGGGGTATAAAAGATGCAGCCGACGCCATTTTCTTCAGTCTTTCTTGCCGCTCGGTGCCCGAAGCAGAAGCAGTTCGCAAGTGCCAGTTGGCCGACTCCCGAGATTTTCGTGTTCGAATTTCAGATCCGAAATCTTCATTAAAAGCTAAGTACTTGCACTAGTTCTTGCTCCAGACCGATGTCAGAAAAAGTTAATAATTGTATTTCTTGTGGGAAGCAAATACCTCATAAGGATTTTCATTCTTACTGTATTCCTTGCCTAGGCCCTGACTGCGACGTTGCTTGTTGTCGGTTTTGTGCTAGATTTAACTAGTGCACTATAAAGCGCCGGTACGATTTTGCTTTTCACTATTTTGGCAGAAGATTTAATTACACGATGCTGTCAGATAGCCAACCGACTACCGCAATTCAAAAGAAATGCAAAGAAAAAGAAAAGGACAGGCATCCGAGGTCTAAAACCGACGACAAGGCTTCTTCTAAGCCAGACGCCGGTTCGCGGGCTCTCAGTGAGGTGCTTTTGCAGCCCCTGATGCCCGCTACTTTGGACCCACAGGCCGCTATAGACTCCCACGTGGAGTCGCCTATGCCGCTGGAAGCTCAAGGTATTGGACCTTCGGAAACTATTCCCTCAGATGGGTCCGGAGCTGCTGAGAAGGTATCGGCTTCTGAGGGTGTTTTCAGACCTACTCATTAAATCTTCTGCCAAAATATTGAAAAGCAAAATCGTACCGGCGCTTTATAGTGCACTGGTTAAATCTAGCACAAAAGCGACTCCAGCTACAAAGGCAAAGACTAAAGCATCTTTAAAGACAAAGAAACAAGTACAACAGCCTCATGGTCAGGCCTCCATGCCCAAAAAACAGATGCTCAAAATGGCCAAAGACATAATTACTTTGATCAGGGGTTCCCATCCCCCTCCTGATAAGAGGCCTGGGCAAGAGACAGAATATGAATCTTCAGATCAGGTTTCCATTTCTTCAGATTCCTCTTCTGATCAGGAATTCTGTCTTCCTCCCTATGAGGATTCTGATGCTGAAGAATCTATCCCTTCAGCCTCTCCTCCTGAGGATTACTCTTTTGGGGAAACCTTGCATACCATGAGGGAACATTTCCACTGGGAGAGCCAAGATTTTTCTGAATCTAAGAAAAGGCTCAGGGACTTCCTTTTACTCCCACAACACAGCCCCCTAGCTATTCCACCTGTGTTAGACATTGTAGATGATGTATTTTCAGAGTCCAGTCTGACTCCTTACCTCCAGCTCCTGTTAAGCCGGACAGGTACTACAGGGTGCCTGACTCTCTCAAATTCCTTTTCAAAAACCCTGCTGCTGACCCAGAAACTATTTCTCAGGGTCCCAAAGGGGTCAAGGCATCCACTGCAAAAAACCCTACACCCTCCGACAGGGATTCTAGGGCATTAGACAGATGGGGAAAAAAGATTTACACCTCTGCTACCTTGGCTATAAGTGCTTTAAATTGTCAGTTTCATATGCTCAAATATCAGCAATATGTTATGTCACTGCTTAAACAGAAAATGTTGATAAATTCTGAAGGTGCAGAAAACAAAGAAATGCAGGATTTATTGCATGCAGCTGAGGAAGTTGGAAAGCATACTTTGCAGTGTGGTTTTGATTCTTTGGAGGCCTCTTGCAGGGCCGCTGTCATGGGTTCTGTCATTAGGAGGCATGCTTGGTTAAAGGAACAAAATTTACCAGATCATGTTAAAGCAAAATTATTAGATGCTTCATTACAGCATGATACTTTGGTGTAAAAGTAGAAGAGGTGTTAAAGAAAATGGAGGACAAAGCTAAATCTATGCAAACAGTCCAAGATTTCTTACAGGTACAGCCTCCAAGATTTAGCAGACACTGGCCTACAAAAGAATTGGTCCTTTCCAGTGTCAGACAGACCAAGAGGCAGATCCCAGCCGCAAGGTTCATGCAGGTCTAAACAATGGGATGCTTCTACCTTCAAAAGTGGAGAAGACAAATCACAGCCTTACAGGAAGCGGTCCCAATGATTTTCCCCTGCCTGCACCAAGCACTTATCTTCTGGCAGCACCTTTAGGGGAAAACTAGCACTTTTTCCTCAAAATTGGCACATAATAACCCAGGACAAATGGGTCTTAGACATAGTGTCACAGGGCTACAAGTTTCACTTTCATACCCTGCCAAGGGCAATTGTGACTTTAGCCCTAAAAGAGGCATACCTGCATGTCCCAGTCAGACAAACATGCAGAATATACCTCAGATTCAAAGCTGGCTCAATGCACTACCAATTCCCTGCACTGCCCAGTAATTGCATTCTGCAGACAGAGAGGAATACAGATATACCCTTACTTGGACGACTGCCTCATACAAGCAGAGAACAAGGACATTCTACTACAGCATCTGGTGTTTGTAAAGAGATTACTACCATGCCTAGGGTACACAGTGAACGAACAAAAATCAAAACTAGTACCCTCTCAAGAGATAATATTCCTGGGTGCAAGCTTAAATACATCTGCCCAGATGGCTTATCTCACGCCAGGCAAACGACTACCTATTTCAAACTGTTGGCAACAAAGGCCCAGTTATCTGCAAGAAAAATTCTGCAGGCTGTGGGCTTCATGGCATTCTGCATTCTACTAATTCCATATGCAAGACTGCGTATGAGGAAACTTCAATGGTACCTAAAAAGTGTTTGGACTCAGCATTGCCACAGCCTGGAAACAATAATTACTCTCATTCCTTGCCCGCAGTAGGAGTTTCGATGGTGGGCGAAGGCCCATCACCAGAACAAGGGACAGCCATTCACCTTACCCCCAGCCAGGCAGACATTGACAACTGATGCATCAGATTATGCCTGGGGGGGCACACATGGCAGGAAGATGTATTCAAGGCACATGGTCCACCAACCAAATGCATCTACATATCAATCAAAAAGAGATGCTAGCTGTTCAGAATGCCCTGACATCCCTCAAGGACCTACTTCATCCGGGACAACTACTGATAAAGACAGACAGTACCACGGTCATGTTGGTATATAAACAAGCATGGAGGCACTCATTCTTTTACCCCCTCTGCAGACTAGCCATGACTTTGTGGGACACAGCATTGACTTATCAAGTACATCTGCAGGCACAATTCCTGCCAGGAAAGATAAATACTCTGGCAGATGAACTAAGCAGAAACCTCATGTATCCCCACGAGTGGAAATTGGATCCACAAGTCTTCAACTTGATAACAAGGAAATGAGGATGCCCAGACATAGACCTATTTGCCTCTCCTCACAACTGCCAACTAAAGAGATTCTGCACAAGGACTTATCACAGACAAGCATGGAAAGTGGATGCCCTATCTTTCAGCTGGAAAAACTTAACAGTATATGCCTTTCCTCCACCACCTCTCCTCCCCAAGGTACTCCTAAAGGTCAGACAAGAGAAGCCAAAAATTATACTGATTGCCCCTGACTGGCCCCGCTAGTACTGGTATCCAATCCTAAGGAACTTGTCTCAATGCCCAGCCTGGACCTTACCTCAAATTCCTCACCTACTGTTGCAACAAAACAATCAGATCCTGCACAGCCAACTCAAGACCTTAAATCTGGCAGCATGGCGGATAATGTAGTCAAATAAAACATATCTCTCACTAAAGCGGTGATGGATGTCATTTGGGAGGGCAGGAGGCCTAGTACTAGAAAATCTTATGCTGGAAAATGGAAGAGATTCTGTGCCTGGAACGAGGCACCAGGAATTGACACAGCAGCACCAAATATTCCTCAGATTTTGCAATACTTAACTGAGATGCTGGATAAAGGCCTATCCTTTTCATCAATTAAAATTCATGCCTCTGCCATTTCGGCTCATTACAATACAGATCCACCAATCTTTTCTCATCCTTTGTTAAGGCAACACCTCAGAGGAGCCAAAAACTTAAGGCCTCCAAGGAGATCACCAATATCTGCATGGGACCTCAGTTATGTTTGGAAAAACTCACTCTGCCCCCTTTTAAGCCAACCACTACAGCTGATATAAAGTTTTTATCTTGGAAAACAGCTCTGCTCCTAGCAATAACCTCTGCAAGACGAGTCTCAGAGCTACAGGCTCTCATGGCTGTGGAACCTTTTATCCAAACAGGGTTTCTCTGAGGACAAAGCCGACATTTATGCCTAAGGTAGTGTCCAGTGTGGCCCTCAACCAAACTATTCATCTGCCTACCTTTTATCCAAACCCACAGAATAAGGGAGAGAGAATTCTGCATTCTTTGGATATACACAGACAGTTATGCTTCTACTTGAACAGAACAAAAACTTTCAGAAAGACTGAGCAACTACTAATTGCATATGCTGCAGGATCACAAGGAAAGGCTATTTCAAAACGGACTATTTCAAAGTGGATAGGCCACTGCATTCGTTTCGGTTATTCACAACATGGCAAGCCAGTGCCTAAGGGCATTAGGCCACATTCAACCACAGCAGCAGCCACTTCAGCAGCCTTCCTCAGGGGAGTACCAGCCAAAGACATTTTAGAGGCTGCTACCTGGAGTCCAGTGCACACCTTTACAAAGCACTATCATTTACCACTCTACTCTAAATCCAGAGCAGGCTTTGCCACTGCAGTTCTGCAGGGCCTCATAGCCGCTCCTAATGCTATTTAGCTCCAGCCTCCCAACCATAGCTTTGGGATTCAACCCAAGTGTAATGACTGCAACAGTGAAACACGAAGAACATAGTACAGTTGTGTACACTTACCATAAATGTAGATGTTCGAGTGTATTCACTGTCGCAGTCCAGGTTACCCACCCACCATCCCCCATTTCTTTTTGCTGGAACTTAGCTGCACTTCTCTAATCTATACAACCTATGTGGTGTATTTGTTTGTAGATAAAGGTATATTTTTTGGTGCATGCATGTTTTATTGGCTTATTTTTAGCCTTCCTTTTTTGGGGGCACCTGACATCTGGGGCAAGAAAAACTGAAGAAAATGGCATCGGCTGCATCTTTTATACCCCTGGCGCACTGACATCAGGGAAGAGGCAACAGCAACCGATGCCGGACCTAGACTTTGGAATTCAGGCCGACTGAGGGTAGCCTGCCAGCAGGATAACCCAAGTGTAATGACTGCAACAGTGAATACACTCGAACATCTACATTTATGGTAAGTGTACACAACTGTACTTTCTCTCTATCCTGTCAAACTTTCTGTACAATAGTTGGTTAGATTGTGTATTCTCTTGTCTGTGTTTATTAGCTCATATTAGTTAGAGAGCGAAGTACCTGCTTAAGTTAGAGGGTTTATCTATTGTGCCCCCTTGTTGTAGCTGTACTATGTCCATTTAAGTTACAGGGCCTAGTGCCCATTTAAAAATTATCGTAAAAACTCCACCACAGTGTTGGACAGGAAGGCACGAGTACCAAGGCACAAAAGTTGTAAAATTTATTAAAAAAATGTGAAGACTGAGTGCTTTCACCAGCAACCTGGTATCATCAGAGACTCTGATGATACCAGGTTGCTGGTGAAAGCGCTCAGTCTTCACATTTTTTGAATAAATTTTACAACTTTTGTGCCTTGGTACTCGTGCCTTCCTTTCCAACACTGTGGTGAGTTTTTACGATAATATTTTGTGTTTGGATCCTAATATTGGCATTCCTTTGTGGTGTTGGACCTAGTGCCCATTTAACTTGGAGGGCAGAGCTGTTTTTTTTTTCTTTTTCTCTTCAGTAGATGTGCTGTGCTTTATTATGGGTTTATATTAGAACATCGAAGTATTATTACATCGAATGTTCTAATATCAAACCATTTCACTCGAAACACCACATCATCGAACACTCAGAACAGCAAATGTTTTTCCCAGGGAAAAAAATTTGCTGTTCCAACAAACATACACATAACACAAGCACACCAAAATACATAATCCACACACATACACTTCACAAAACCCTACACTAAACCATACATACAGTACTAGCTATCCACTTACCTTAACCCATACCTAACCCTAAGGTCCATAACTACCGCACACTCACCTTACCAGCTCATAACCCTAAAGTCCCTATCGCACACTCACCTTACCCGCTCCCTAACCCTGAAGTCCCTATCGCACACTCACCTTACCCGCTCCCTAACGTCTGTATCACACACTCACCTTCGTTCGCCCATTTACCTTAAACTGGTCCGTAACATTCGCTCCACAGTCGAGGAAATAGCGAAGCTGCAGAAACGGCCCACCGAATACTTTCCCTAGGAAAGTATTCGATATTCTGCAGGTTCGCTATATTCAGCTTTCGATGCAAAGGGTTCGATATTAGTACATTCGAAGTAGTAATACTTCAATGTACTAATATATAAACCCTTTATTATAGTGTGTTATTAGGATACTTGAATATTATGTGTATTAGTTTTTCTATAGAGGTGTAGTTGGTGCTTACCCTTTTTTCAGTATTGGTAGTTGTGTTTTCCCTCTCATGATGCCTAAGGAAAGCAGAGAGAAGGAACGCAAACCACCAGACTTTAAAAAGTATCAGAAATGTTCACAAAAACTGTCAATTACTGATGGGGATAATTGTGTTTATTGTTTGGGGGCCATTCACCTCAGAGCGACAGGTATTTTGTCACTCTTTCAGCTCCCATGTCTTACAGGAAAGAAGGAACAAGTTAATTCACAAAGGACTCCTGAAACCTCCTTTTGATGAAGGTTTACAGAGTACCTCGTCTAAAAATAAGTCCCCTTCCTCTAAAGGTGACAAGTCTACAAAAATACCATCTTCCTCATCACAGATTCATTTGGAGCCACCTCAAAACCTAGCCAAAACTTCAGAAACCTCGATCTCTTTGGTTCCACAGCCCTCGGAACCAAGAGAGATCATTAAATTAGACAAATCAAGTTCTTTGGCTGCACAGCCTTCGGAGCCGAAAAAGACTAGTTTTCAGAGACAGTCCACTGAGCTAGTACCGGCCTCCCCTACCTTGAGAGCTTACATATTGCAGAGATCTTGCTCACCAACCCTCTCCTTCACGTTCTCTAGGAGCTTGTCGGACGATGACGTGGACAGGGTTGTGCACAGACTTTTGAAGTCGCTGGTGCTGCCTAAATTGTTTTCGGCTCTGACCCAACCAGTTTCAGAGCCATCCACGACTGTTCCTCCTCCGAGGCAAGCTGGATCTTTGGAGCTGAAATGCCAGATACCACTTGCTATAGACTCTTCAGTTCCAAGACCCCTCCTGGAGATTTCAGAACTGATCCCTGCTTTGACACTCTTGGTGCCATTTGGGGTGTCTAGGAGCTGAAGTTCTCGGGTCGGCTCAAGGAGGGACACTCGGACCAGAGTTTCTTTGGTTCTGAGATTACCTCTTAGGGCTTCGGGATGGCTGAGCTCAGCTTCTACATCAGCCTCGGAGCCGGGGATTACCTCTCTTTCCTCTGAATCGGAGGTGTCCTCGGAGTCAGGGTGATCTGCTTTCGAGCTGATGAGGAATGCGCTGTCCCCACCTACAGCTCTACATTAAGGATACTGGTTTTCTTCCCCCAAGGCACTGGCTTCTGTCTTGGCACCACGCCATCCACAGGACAGCATAGATTCAGAGCCTCAGGGAACCCCATTGGACAAACCCCACTCTTCCAAGACCTCCCTAGAATACCCTTCTGAGGAGGCTCTTTAAAAGAGAACATGCAAGAGGAAGCATATAGACTTCCCAGACGAGTCCATCACCACTGACACTTACCTCAAGGAGTCAGAAGGGTCCCCATGGTCATCCTCGGAAGATAACCTCCTTTGCAGATATCTTAGAAATCCTGAAACAGAGATGCGGCTAGAAGCCCATCAACCCTTCTGATGAGGAGTCGGTATACCTGAAGGCCTTTGGGATCTCAGCCTTCAGCCTCCTGGATGTTTCTGCCTTTTGACGAGCTATTGGAGTTGGTTAGTCGAAAGGTGTAGGAGTCCCCAGACACTATGGAACCAGTCTCTTGGAGGCCAAATAAGTTCTTAGCTCCATCTGTAAAAGATTTTCTCATGAAAGACGTCCCTGTAGATGCTATGGTGGTGGCAGCAGCCACCAAGAAGGAACTTTCTGAAACATCCTCATTTGTCCATTCACCGAACAAGGACTCTCAAACGATGGACAGATACAGGAAGCATATTTTTTCATCAGCGACTTTTACCCTTGGATCGCTGAACTACCTTATGCACTTTACGAGACTGCAAAGAGATCTCCTGAAGGAGTTAGGAGATGCTCTCCAAGGTTCTTTAGCTGCGGGTGTCTCAGACAAGGTGACTTCTCAGCTATCTACTTTAAATTCCATAGGTAATTCATCCATGAGACTGATATCCTGTACGGCGGAAGGAGTTAGATGAGATCTTTTTTCCTTAGTGAAGGAGCTCCTCTGAATTTCCTTGTTACTTCTATAATTGATATTGCATGACAAATGTAGACACATTGCTATGATTAGCAGCAAGCAAGATCTGGGGAATTGCACCACTGCATGATGGGATAACTATTCAGCCACGAGCCAAGTGAAAGACTTCGAGCTAATGTATTCGGCCAAGTAAGAATAACTAAGAATAAATAAGAGTAACATAACTTTTTTTTCTTGGTGCTGCAGTTTTCCTGCTTTAAAGGTTGCTTTTGCACATTTATCAAGACCAAATGACAGTTTTATATGATATGAAAACGTTTTGACAACTTGCAGTTGTTGTTTCAGTTCCTAATCTGATGAGCTGTACAGTTTTAAATCATCAACAAAGAGAAGATGAGAAGTCTTTATGCTTTGTTGTTTTCTAGGAGCCAAATTGTAGCCATGGCCTAAGCTGTTAAGTAGACAGCTTAATGTGTTAAGGGCAAGGCAGAATAACAGCAGTGACAAAGAATCACTCTGGAATATCCCCCTTTGAATTTTTATCCCTGGAATAATAATGTGTCCTTTATCATGGCTTAATTGCATCATGGTCTGCCACTGTTTCATGGTCACTGTAATGTAATCGATCAGTGTAGGGTGCATCTTATACATTTTTAAGCACACTTTTATTCATGAATGTGGGATACTATCAAATGCTTTTTTGTAGGCAATCCATGCCATACTTAGATTCTCCCCCTTTTTACAGTTCTCCACTTAGATCTAGTCTTGTCTTGTCTGTCTTAGATGAAGGAGCGAGGTATACCTCTCTGCTTCGCCAGAGTGATGCTGCTGTCAGGAGTCAGTCTGCTTCTATTGAAATTCCTGTCAAAAAGAAAAAAGTTGTTTGTCTTTTTGGCTTTTTCCTGGTTAGGAGTCACCACAGTGGAACTCCGGTCCACTAACGATTGACAGTAGATTTTTTTATGGTGCCGAGTTGCCAGCCCAACACCCAACCTTCAGCGAAGGCACTCCCATTCACGCATGTCTTTCAGAGGTCACTCGACCATGGGGAGGACATGCAGACTCCACACAGAAGGCACTCCAGCCGAGAATCAAACGGGAGAACCTCTTGCTGTGAGGCAACAACGCTACCGCTGTACCACCTTGGCTTCCACAGAAAGTTAAATATTTATATTGTCCTGTTTCAGTTGCTTTAGACAAAAGGGACATACTGGACTTAGCTTGGGGCTTATTTCAGGTGCTTGACACCTCTTATTCTAGTTTTAATGGTAAGAAGAAAAATTACTTGCTTTCTAATGCACTGAACATGGGAATCACAAGGTACATGGTTTGATTCTCACCTTTGAGAGGGGAATTGGCTAAGCTTAAAATGACCCACAATTTTAGTTACTAGCTTAGTGCTTATCCATAATTTTAGGGTTAGGGTTGGTGTAATGGTAGTGGTTAAGGTGTTTACCTCACAGTTATCCAAAATTATTTAGAAGGAGCAACTTCTGTTTTCTCTTTTCAGGTGACTGATTTAGATTATGAGAAAAGTGTTTCTTCTGGTGGTCCCTTAGAAGAGTTTTGTTTTAAAGAAACTGTATTTAGGGTCAACCAATTGTTTTCAGTAGGAGCACAATGATACATCTGTGTTGTGTGTGTGTGTGTATGTGTATGTATTTATATGTGTGTGCACGCATGTGAGCGCATGAATTCGGTGTGTTTTGTCGTTCTTTTGAAACTTCAAACATTTAGATCTTCATTTATCTAATTGCCAGTTTTATTCGCAGGATGCTGGCATTTACTTGGGGGATCCCTACACAGTGGAGAGCAACATTTTGTCCTTTACTTACTGTTTTGTGATCTTGAAGTTCGTTTATATAATTAAAAGGTGGGCACGCCCCCACCAAACCAACATTTTTTTTTTGAGAGTCAGCCATTTCTGGTTAATGTAGTAGGTTGGCAGTTTTGTAAAATAAAAATAAAGTAATTTGATGCACCTGGAATTTCCTCAACTCATCTCTGTTCCTCCTGTACTTCCAGCACTGGAGGATGTTTTAATACAGCCTGTAACATGCCTGACAGATTTTTAACCCCCTGAAAAGGCAGATGGATTGCATAAGGTTCCTTAACCTTGCGGCTTATTTTCTAATCCTAGATCCAACCCTGCAGTGATTTCCTTGTCAAATGCTGCTGCTGCAGTTAGATATATGGTAAATACTAATCCCTTCTCCTCTGATAAGGATGGACAAGACTATGATAGAGTTGAGAATAGGCTGTACTTCTGCTAAACTTAATTTTAGAATTCTTTAATTGTCAAGCTCACATTAGATTTTGTTGCATCGTTTAAGAATATGAGGAACATTGTTGCCACTCTTCCCTTTTCTGAAGAAAAATGTTATATAAATCTATTTATTGCTTCTGTGTCTCAGGTAACCAATCCTTCTGTGAAGTGCACTTATGATTCAACTGATGCCTCTTTCACGGCAGCTGCTACTGGAACTGTTATGAAAAAGTTTGCATGGTTATACTTTTACCTGAGGATATTAAAGCTGACATTTTGAGGTCCAATGTTGTCTGCTTTCATTCAATTCAGAATGTGGGTTATCAGATCCAACCTTGCCGCCTTATACCGTAGTATTGGATCCATGAGCTCTAACTCCTCTGCTACTCACAATTCCCTTCTCCTGCCTGAATTACCCCAATCACATTTGCAATTTGTCTAACCAGATTTGTTGACTGAGAGCTCCATCCTGTTTCACAATAAGGGAAGATTTTGTACCTTCCTTTAAAGTAATAGTTGGCATTTTTTGGAGATATTTAATATGGGTGTTAGTAATTAATATTAGGGTAATTAGACTAGTTTATAGTGTTAGCATGGAATTTTCATCACCTCTTCTGTTTGTAGTGTTAGATTTATACATGCATATATATATATATATATATATATATATATAGAGAGAGAGAAAGCATACTTACTAATCTTTTATAGTAGAGATGTGGCATGTTTTGCTACTGTGATATGTCATTTCTACTGATGTTGAATAAGTCTTCAGGCTTTAAAAAGCGTTTCTCCTGTGGGCATAAGATCCTGCCTTAAGATCCACATACACTTTCTGTGTACTGTTTTGGGTCTACCCACTTACAGGACACCTGCAATGTTTGTGATGCCTTTAGTGCAAGGGTTCTCCAGGCAAGGAAACAAAAACTTATTCTGAAAGGACTGCTTTCTCCTCAGACAGGGTCCAAAATGTCTTCAGATCCAAAGGCAGCCCTCTACCTCTCCTTCCACTGACAAGAAAAGAGAAAAAGATAAAGATTGAAGGAAAAAGAAGGAAAGAAAGACAGAAATAGAGACAAATCAATGGAAAAGTATGAGGAGGAACAGTCTGAAAAAAGACAAGACAAATGAGTTGAGAAAACTAAGAAAAGATCTTTTCGGGTCTAGCACCCAAGATATCGAGGCAGTTGTATCCTACTGCATCTGGGATCTGAACTCACTCACAGAAAACTTCCATTTTTCTGGGACCAATTATCCTTAGTCTTCACTCCCTGATTCTTTAGAAGCTTCCATCGAGAACTGCATCAGTAGGTTGTTCTTCACATTCCAGTTGGTCCATTAGAAGTCTAATGGAATTGGCAGTCAGCCAGATGATGAGGAAGGTGTTGACGACACAGATTCCTCCGGGAGTCGTCCTGGCTCCATCCCCGAGGAGAGGACTAGAATCAAACTTTTCAACATCAGCCATACTACCTTTGGTGCAGTCTCCCAATTTGGATTCACCTGCTGTACCAGCATCGAATCTGTTAGCCCTGGAGACTTCAGTTTCAACTTCTTCCCTCACTTTCTCTAATCCAGTGCTTTCAGGTCAAGTAGAATCCTGGAGCTAGAGCACTGGAGTTGGGGCCCTGACAATGGAATCAGCGTTGAAGTTTTTGTAGCAGTACCTACAGCTTAGAGCTTCAGCCCTGAATAGATCAGTTCTGAGGTCATTGTCTGAGCCAAAGGCACCTTTGGAATTGAAAAGGCTACAGATTCTGCTGTAATGGGTGGTTTCTTCCTCAGCGCCATTGGCTGAGTCAACTTTTGAGACTGTAGAGCAGGCCTTGGCTAGACCAAGAAGACTGATGCTTGTATAAAGTTTGGATCCATCCCAACTTCAACTGGAGCCTGTATCCTCTTCTTCTTATTTCTATTGATAGGGACAGAAGGATCCAATTAGCTTCAAGACCGCTTGCCATTTGAGCACCGCATCCGACTCCAAGGTGTCTCCTTCAGATGCCCAAGGCACATTCCCTGGAAGAGGACTTGCAAGCAGAAGTATGTTGACTCCTCACCTGAGACATCTCCACTGGAGACATTCTGAAACTGATGAAACAGTGGATGGCATTGTCCTCCAGAGCTCCTTTTCGTGAGTTTGTATTTTTTTAATTTTTTTCTTGAAGTTTTTGGGTCTGGCCCTTCACTGTCCTGGTTACCTCCTGACATCTTAATTGATCACATTACCAAAAAGGCTTGGAAGGAACCTGATGTGGCAGATCCTATCTTGAAAATGCCAGATAAGATACTAGTTTCCCCAAAGATAGAAAACATTGGGTTAGTAGTTTCCCATTGGATGTCATGGTGATAGCAGCAATCGCAAAAAAGGAACCATCCAAAGAAAGTTCCTCTGTCCATCCCCCAAACAGGGAATCAAGTTAATTGGACAGACTGGGGAAGCTGACATACACTTCAGGGACATTTGCAATATGAACACTGAACTACCTAGCACTCTTGACACAATTCCAAAGGGACTTGATCAAGGAGCTTTCAAAGTCACTGTCTGGTAGCTTACCTACGGATGTCCAGAAAATGATTGATGCCCAAATGTCTACCCTACAGTCATCCTCAAATGTGACCGTGAGACTGTTATTTTAATGCAGCAGATGGCACTGTAAGGGCAGCTGGTATAGGTATTACCATACAATGTCATGCCTGGGTATGTGTATGCTATTTTATGTAAAGTTTTAATATGTCTTAAATGCCCCCTTTGATGGTTCCACCTTATTTGGACCAAAAGTAAAAGAAATGATTACCAGGGGTAAACAGGATGGTAAGACCTTGTCTGCCATAGCGATCCATTTTTCTACTCCATAAAGATCCTTTTCCAGAAATCAAAGAGGAAGAAGGAAAATGTAGTTCAAGAAATACCAAGGTTTTCATGAGGAGACTCTTGGGGACTGTCTTCCCCAAGGGAGAGAAGGAGGAGGTAACTCAAATGGACTTCACCCGTGAGGCAGAGGCAGTCTGCAAAATCAAGGTTTCTCTGGCCCATTCACAGAGAAATGTTATTAGTGTTCCTGAATGTTTACTGACTACTGCACTCTGGAAACAGTCAGGGGATGCTTTTCTTTGCTCTAGCCTGGCAGACAAATTCCATTTCTTGGATGCCAAGGATCATTACCAGGAGATATGCAGTACATTTTTTTAGATTCCAAAGAAGCAAGACAGAAGAGAGATTCCCGGTACTCCACACAATCAGTTGGAATCTGTAGTAACAGAGGGTTCAAAGTTGCTGGGCAAAAGAATCATCAAACTGCCCCCCCCTCCCCCAGACCAACTATGGTCTATTCTAGGCTCTTTTTAGTTCCAAAAAAGATAGAGGACCTTAGACCAACAGTGGATCTCAGCAATCTAAATCAGTATGTCTAACAAAGTGCTGGATAGTCATGGTACAGTCCATTTTACTTGTTTTGATGAAAGATGACTGGATGTGTTCGGTTGATCTCCATGATGCCTACTCGCAAATCAAGACCCAGAGGCAATCCAGGAGGTTCCTCCATTTCCAGCTGGAAGCCAGTCACAATCAGTTAAGAGCGCTGCTATTCAGTCTCACCACCACTTATCTCCTACAAGGGATCCAGGTCTTTCCTGTGTGTAGACAACTGGCTTCTATCTGCTCCCTACAAGGATCAAGGATCTATTATTTCAACACCAGTCAGTCCTTTTATCCTTGGCAACTCACTTGGGGAGTATTCAGTAAACTTCAACAAAAGCAAGTATCCCCCTCTCAGAGCATATAATTCATAGGCTGCCACATAGACACTGTACATCAGATACAAATCTTTAAGGTGTGCAGTCTCAAGCACCACTCATTCTACAACTCTTAAGACTAATGGCCACATATTATTCTGGTTCCTTTTGCCAGATATCACATGACAGTTCTACATTACAGACTAGCTTTACAACGGTCACAAAAACTTCAACCTATTCATGACAGGATTTGCCTGACACAGGTTTGCAGGGTTCATATACAATGGTGGATTACATCCCAGACAGTTGTTCAGGGCGCACCCTTCTGTTCCCCTAGTCCCAAAGCCACAGTCAGCACAGATGCCTCCCTTCTAAAGTAGGGGAAGAGGGCTTTTTGAAGGGAAGATAGTTCAAGTAATGTGATCATCAAGAAAGGCCAAACCTCACATCAGTGTCTTGGAATTGAGGGTGGTCTTCCTAACATTGTAAGCCTTACAGGACCTCCTACCCAAAAATGTGATCACCATTCACTCGGAAAACATGGTGGTGGTTTGGTACAGCAGCAAACAAGGTGGAACATGCTTTGTACCCTCTTTGCTGGGAAGCCATGGGAGTGTGGCAGTGGGCGATGTCTTCAAACCACATTCTCGTAGCAATTCACATACCTGGGACATTAAGTATCCTGATGGAGAAATTCAGCAGAGCTATTCTATTGCCTCACAAGTGGTCTCTCAGCAGAACAATGGCAACAGAGATTTTTTTTAGCCTATGGGGCTAACCTTGCTGTGACATCTTTGCTTCCTACAACAACAAATGCAGGAGTTACTTCGCCCTCATCCCTCGACAGGCACAGTCACTAAGAGATGTTGTAGTCCATTTTTGGACACATCTCCTTTGTTTTTCCTCCAGTCCCCATTATCACCAAATGAATTCAGAATGCCATGGAGTACAAGACCAAGGTAATACTCATTGTTCCTTTTTATAGGCCTCAGCAGGTATGGTTCCCCTTTCTTTGGCCTCATCATCTGCACTCACCATGGGTTCTGGATCCCATCCTGGATCTCCTCAGTCATCCATCTGGATTACTTCTACTGGACCTCCAGGCCCTAAAACAAAGTGTATGGTTTCTCCAATTTTGACAATTGCCAAAGATACCATTTTTTTGTCCCAGTAGTCCATATAATCTCTTCCCCTCAAAGGGACTCGGCCAAGAAGATTTACAAAATTAAATGGAAATGTTTTGCTATACAGGTCTCTTCAAAGAGGTTAGACCTATTTTCTGCCCCTTTACCTGAGAGTATGGAGTTCTTTTTTGAACTATTTAGGGCAAGCTCTAGTTATTTTGCAATCAAAGCTCAGATGGCCACCATTTCAAATTTTCATGTAGGACATAGTGATACCTCTATTGCTTCTCTTAAAGTGACCAAGGCCTTCCTTAGTGGAACATTCTTATTGAGATCCCTAATTCATGTTTCGGTCCCCCTTTTGGATATTAAAATTTTACATCATTCTGTAACCCAGAAACCTTTTGAGCTCACAGCTTCATCATATCTAAGAAGCCACTACAGTCCAGGTCTGATCGACTGTCTATATATCTCCCTTCCACTCTGGCAATCTATATTATTTCCATTTCTGGATCTCCATTCCTCTTCAGCATCTGCTGGATCTAGGTTTTATAGGACCCTGTCCTTCCCCCTCTCTTTTGTAAGGAAAGGTTTTTAATCTAAGATGTTTCTGCCATCAAAGAAATAAACTTAATAGAGACCTGTCCTGGATTTTTCATTTCGCTATCATTCTGTGGAAGTTTCAATCTTAAAAAGGCTGGCTTTTTTTTTTTTTTTTGTAACCTTGTATTTAAAAAATGTCATCAAAGTCCTTTAGGTACAGTTTTCAGACGTTTTATTTTCAAGGATGTCGGTCTGGGTTACACCTTCAGTTCTCTACATTACCTTTTGGGTTATTCTCTACCCCAAGGGTATTCACAAAGTGTCTAACTCCAGTGATATCCTGTTGCATAATTCAAGGTATTCACATTTTCCTCATTAGGCATCTTGCTCATCTTTGCAGAGTCTGTTTCAAAGTATCAATGAGCCTCTGAGTTGGGAAAGAAATGCCCTTCTCAGACTGGTTTCAAGAACAGTATTAAAAATCTTATATGATTCTATCCCACAGAATGGTGTTCTAGAGCTATCTTCTGGATATGTCAGTTAAAAAAGCTTTTCTTCACAGGATAAAGTAGATCTGTGTATAGATATATTCTTGCATCTTTCTATTCAGTCCAGCACTTCAGCATAGGAATTTCTCAGAGTTTTATGATGCAAGGCATCTCTGAATTATCAATTCTTCTGGCCAAACTTCTCATAAAATAATAAAAACGTATATATTGTTATAGTCCCAGCCTCGATGCCCTCTGACCTTTCAAATTCCAATTTTGGAATTTATAAAAATAGATCTGTTTTGTTGTAGTCACCACTTTTATCTGACTGTAGGTGTCCCATTTTACCTTCCAGCTCCACTTCGGTCTGTAAACATTAGATGCCAAAGACTTTGCTTGGGAGGCTGTGTCTTTGGTAGTAGAAGTAGTCTGATTTTTGGAATAAAAAAAAACAGAGCAAAACACTTAAACATCATAGAGATGTTTGTATTATTAAATAGAATCAACTTTCTTAATTATCTGTTGTCCCCTGGACCCTTTACAAGTGATCACAAACTACACCACAGTGATGAGGTACATCAGTTATTGAGGAGGTTGCATTTCTTAACCTCTGCAGATAGCTGTGGTAGCCTGGGATATAGTACAGTTTCATTCTGCAGAGCAAAAACTTTGTGACAGAAGTTGAACAGGACCAGGACGGACCCTCACAAATGAAAATTGAATCAGGGGGTCTTCCAGAATTTGATCCATCTGTGGGGAACACATCAGTTACAACTGTTTGTGTCCGTTCACTGCAAATAGCTGGAAAATGTGACGCCTGGAAAATGGGTGGATGCATTCTGTTTTGAATCTGAATGTTCTTATTTGCGTTTCCATTGGTATGCAGGGTGATTCTAAAGATTCAGAAGGACCTTTGTGGTGACTCACTTCTGGCCTGGGCAGCAGTGGTTGTCTCTACTTTTGCAAGTGGACAAGAGCACTTGCCGCCACCTTCTTCACAGATTGGATTTATTCTCACAGGACAGAAGTTGTTTGATACTCCCCAATTTGATACATCATCTACATTCTAACAAGTAACTGTACAGTACCATGAAACTATAGGAATGCGAAATAAACTGTACTGCATTTAGGGTTTCATTCATGATCTAGTCATGTGAATAAGTTCTTGTTCAAACTGAGTGTTCTGCTATTGATTTTAGTGCCTGAAAAAATATTTTAATTGTTTTTAAAAACAAAGTGCTAAATTCTTTTTATGCATAGTGTAAAATACTTATTTGTTTACAACTTATTGTATAAAATAGCTTTGCAAATAAGAGAGAGCAAGATTTTAGCTAGGATTTTTAATACTAAATGCAATGATCGTGTGATTTAAATTTCTGTTTAAACTGATTACTACATTTGATTCTTAATGCCTGAAGAAGGACTTTTATTCTGTCTGAAAGAAAGTGTTAGCAGTTTGTTTGAGTTAAGATCTAATGATGTCAATGATATTTGTGTTTCACTGTTGCAGTCATTACATTTTGGGTAATTTGCTGGCAGGTTGCCCTCAGTCGGCCTGATTAACAAAGTCCTGAGTCCTGCGTTGGTTGCTGTCCCTTCTTCCATGACGTCAGTTCGTCAGGGGTATAAAACATACAGCCAACGCCATTACATTAGTCTTTCTTGCCGCGCGGTGCCAGAAGCAGTTCGCAAGTGCTGGTCGGCTGACTCTTGAAATTTTCGTTTTCGAGTTTCAGATCCGAAGTCTTCAACTAAAAAGCTAAGTACCCTGTTGGGGAAACTTTTTCTTGCTCCTTACCGATGTCAGTAAAAGTTAATAATTGCATTACTTGTAGGAAGCAAATACCTCATAAGGATTTTCATTTGTACTGTATTCCTTGCCTAGGCCCTGACCACAATGTACCTTGCTGTCGATTTTGTGCTTTATTTAATCAAAGCACTATCAAACATTGGTACATTTTTGCTTCTAAATATTTTGGCTCGAGCTTTAATTATCCAGAAATGTCGACGATTAGCAAGCCAACTACCGGAATAACTAAAAAACGCAAAGAAAAATACAGAGACAGGCTATTGAGGTCCAAAACTGCCAACAACACTTCTCATAAGCCAGTCATCTTTTCGCCGGTACTCAGTGAGGTGCTTTCGCAGCCCCTGATACCCGCTGCTTCTGATTCGCCGGCCTCTAATGAGACCCATTCGGAGTCCAGTATGCCGCGAGATGCTTCAAGTATGGAACCCGCGGATGTCTCTACCTTGGATGGGTCCAGAGCCGCTGTGCAGGCACCAGCTTCTGAGGGTGTTTTCAGGCCTACAGATTTGTATATTAGACCAACACCATCTTCAAAACTAAGGCCAAAATTTCGACCTATGCCTAAAAAACCGATGCCTGGGCCACATGTGCAGGCCCCTATGCCTAAAAAACAAATGATCAAAATGGCTGAAGATTTAATTACTCTGATCAGGGGTAATCAACCCCCCCCCCCTTCTAAGAGGCCTAGGCAAGACACTGATAATGAATCTTCTGAACAGGATTCTATTTCTTCAGACTCTTCTAATTTACAGGAATTGTCTATACCTACTTATGAGGACTCTGATGCAGAAGATTCCATTCCTCCTGCTTCTCCCCCCTGAGGATTTTTCTTTTGGGGAAACTTTACATACCTTAAGGGAACATTTCCACTGGGAAAGTCAGGATTTCTCTGAATCTAAAAAGAGACTTAGGGATTTTCTTCTTCTTCCTCAGCATAGGCCTTTGGCTATACCTCCTGTTCTAGACATTGTTGATGATGTTTTTTCAGAATCTAGTATGGCTCCTGATTCTCTCCCTCTGGATCTTTGTAAGCCAGACAAATACTATAGGGTTCCTGACTCCCACAAATTCCTTTTCAAAAATCCTGTTGCAGATCCTGAAACCATTTCTCAGTGTCCCAAAGGCATTAAGGCTTCTACTGCTAAAAATCCTACCCCTTCTGATAGAGATTCCAGGGCGCTGGATAGATGGGGTAAGAAGGTTTACACTTCTGCAACCTTGGACAATCAGGGCTTTAAACTGTCAATTTCATATGCTAAAATATCAACAGCATAATATGGCACTGCTTAAACAGAAAATGTTAATTTCTGACTTTGTGGAAAATAAAGATTTACAGGATTTATTGCATTCAGCTGAACAAGTTGGAAAACATTTGCAATGTGGTTTTGATTCTTTGGAGGCCTCTTGCAGGGCTGCTGTAACTGGATCTGTGCTAAAAAGGCATGCTTGGCTCAAAGAGCAAAATCTGCCTGATCATGTTAAAGCAAAATTGTTGGATGCTTCTTTACAACAGGACCGTCTATCTGGTAATAAGGCTGAAGAAGTTTTAAAAAAGATGGTAGATAAATCTAAATCTACGCTAACTGGAACGATTTCTTACAAGTGCAACATCCAAGATTTAGTAGGCACTGGCCTAGTAAGAACTGGTCCTTTCCAGTTCCTTCGAGAGCTACTCAAGTCAAACCCAGACAATTCCAAAGGCTATAGGTTTCAGTCACAAGGGACTTTCAGAACAGAACAATGGGGTGCCGCCTCTTCCAAACCTGGAAACAACAAGACACCTCTCTATGGCAAGCAGTCTCAATGACTTCCCTTTACATTTACCAAGCACTTACCTTTTAGTCGCCCCTTTGGGGGGGAATACTGGCTCTTCATGCAAGAAACTGGCAACTAATAACCTGGGACAAATGGGTTTTAAATATATTATCCCAGAGATGCAGATTTCATTTCCACACATTGCCAATTCCAAACGGATGGACAGGTCTACCCTCAAATCAGTGGGCAGAGGCCCAGAAACAAGTACTTTCCCTCATGAACATGGGGGCTATTCAACCAGTACCAGAAGAGGAAAAGGGACAAGGTTTCAATTCAAGACTTTTCCTGGTACCCAGAAAAGGCAAATCATGGCATCCAGTTCTGGACTTATCTACTCTAAACACCTTTCTAGACATTCCAAAATTCAAGATGCTGACTCTTCACCAGTTACTTCCTATGCTAAACAAAGCTGCCTGGTTGGCAACTCTAGATTTCAAAGAGGCTTACCTGCATATCCAATTAGGAAATCTTGCAGAAGATATCTCCGCTTCAAAGCAGGCTACTTGCATTACCAGTTCTCTGCACTGCCCTTTGGCTTATCTACTGTGCCTAGGGTCTTTACAAAGTGCCTGGCTCCAGTAATTGCATTTTTCAGGCAAAGAAATATTCAAATATATCCATACCTGGACAATTGTCTAATTCAGGCAGAAAACAAGGACACTCTTCTAAACCATCTAGCATTTGTAAAAAGGGTTCTAACTTGTCTGGGGTACACTATAAATGAAAAGAAATCACAGCTGGTACCCTCTCAAAAAATTACATTCCTGGGTGCAAGCTTGAATACAGCTGCCCAGATGGCTTTCCTTACGCCAGAGAAGCAAATTCATTTGGTGACTTACTTCAAACAGGTGGCCACAAAAACCCTGCTTTCTGAAAGGCAAATACTGCAAGCCTTTGGGGTTCATGGCCTCCTGCATTCTTCTAATTCTATATGCAAGACTGCATATGAAGAAACTTCAGTGGTACTTAAAAAGTCTTTGGAGTCAGCATTGTCACAGCCTAGAAACAATGATTCCTGTCATACTTTGCCTGCAACTAGAATTTCTATGGTGAGCAGAGGCCTGCCACCAAAACAAGGGACTGCCATTCACACCACCCCCTGCCGCGCAAACCCTAACTGCAGATGCATCAGACTATGCTTGGGGGGCACATCTGGCAGGAAAGTGCATTCAGGGCAAATGGAGCCCAAATCAAATTCACCTTCATATCAATCAAAAAGAAATGCTAGCTGTACAGAATGCACTGACAGCCTTCAAGGACTACCTTCATCCAGGAGCACTAATGATAAAGGCAGACAACACCACGGTTATGTGATACATAAACAAGCAGGGGGGTACACACTCTTACCCCCTTTGCAGACTAGCCATGGCATTGTGGAACATGGCCTTGACCTTTCAAGTACAACTACAAGCTCAATTCCTGCCAGGAAAGCTGAATACTCTGGCAGACGAACTAAGCAAAAATCTCATGGACCCACACAAATGGAAACTGGAACCACAGATTTTCAACATGTTGACATGCAAATGGGGGAGCCCAGACATAGATCTTTTTGCCTCACCCCAAAATGATCAGTTGGACAAATTTTGCACAAGAACTCATCACAAAAAAGCCTGGAAAGTGGATGCTCTATCCTTCAGCTGGAAAAACCTAACAGTCTATGCCTTTCCCCCTCTGCCTCTGCTCTCCAAAGTTCTACTAAAAGTCAAACAGGACAAACCAAAAATGATTTTGATTGCTCCAGACTGGCCTCGCCAACACTGGTACCCACTCCTGCGCAATGTGTCACACCTTCCACCGTGGCACCTGCCCTCGGACACCTTACTGTCTCAGCAGAACAACCAAATTCTGCACACTCTGCTCCAAACTCTGAATCTTGCAGCATGGCTAATCACCTAAATTCACCCTTAGCATCCTTCAGCAAACCTGTGATGGATGTCATTTTGAAGGCGAGAAGGCCTAGTACTAGAAATCTTATGCTGACAAATGGAAAAGATTCTGTGCCTGGAATCAATCTCAAGGGATAAGCCCAGCAGTGCCCAACATTCCTCAGATTTTACAATACTTAATTGAGATGCTTCACAAGGGCCTGTCCTTTTCTTCCATAAAAATCCATGCCTCAGCCATTTCAGCTCATTACAACACACAACCTCCCCTTTTCTCTCATCCTCTGCTAAAGCGGTATCTCAGAGGTGGCAAAAACTTAAGACCACCCAGGAGAGCTCCAACCCCTGCCTGAGACTTCAATTTTGTATTGGAAAAGCTCACTCTCCCTCCTTTCGAGCCAGCTGCTACTGCAGACTTAAAATTTATCTCCTGGAAAACAGCTTTCCTTTTAGCAGTCACTTCAGCTAGAAGGATTTCCGAATTACAGGCTCTTATGGCAGTGGAGCCTTTCATCATTTTTCATGCGGACAGGGTATCTCTTAGGACCAATCCATCCTTCATGCCTAAGGTGTGGGTATCCAGTGTGGCTCTTAATCATACCATTCATTTGCAAACTTTCTTTCCCAATCCACAGAACAAGGGAGAGCGGATTCTGCATTCATTGGATGTACACAGACAACTTAGATATTACTTAAACAGGACAAAATCTCAAAGAAAATCTGAACAACTGCTGGTGGTATTTGCTGCAGGGGCAGAGGGAAAGGGTATTTCAAAGCAAACCATTTCCAAATGGATAAGCCATTGTATTCGTTTCTGCTATATGCACCATGGTAAAACTATCCCCCAGGGGAGCAGATCCCATTCCACCAGGGCTGCATCTACTTCAACAGCCTTTCTCAGAGGTGTTCCTACCAGGGACATTCTAGAAGCTGCTATCTGGAGCTCAGTTCATACTTTCACCAAACATTACCATTTACCACTTTTCTCTAAATCCAGAGCTGGCTTTGCCACTGCAGTCATGCAGGGCCTTATAGCTGGTCCTAAAGCTGTATAATTCCCTCCACCCAACCATAGCTTTGGGGAATCTACCCAAATGTAATGATCACAACAGTGAAACACGATGAACATAGTACAGTTGTGTACACTTACCATAAATATAGATGTTCGAGTGGTATTCACTGTTGCAGTCCTGGTTACCCTCCCTCCATCGCCCTAGTTTTCTCTGGCTATACCTCTACTTTCTCTCACTATGCTTAAAAGCCCTTTTGGTGTATTTGCTTTTGGTTGGAGATATATTTTTTGTGTTTTTAATTTTATTTGCTCCCCATTTGGGGGGCACCTGACATCTGGGGCAAGAAAAACTAATGTAATGGCGTCGGCTGTATGTTTTATACTGCTGATGACCTGACGTCATGGAAGAAGGGATAGCAACTGACGCAGGACCCAAGACTTTGTTAATCAGGTCGACTGAGGGCAACATGCCAGCAGATTACCCAAATGTAATGACTGCAACAGTGAATACACTCTAACATCTACATTTATGGTAAGTGTACACAACTGTACTTGCATCCCATCCTTAACCTATGGGATCTGATCCAACTTGGCCATTACAGTAGCTCGGGGTAACTAAAACACTTTCGAGCTTCTCCCTTACCCACAATGCACCCTTCCTGAGTACCCCAGATCTCGTTTGCCGCTATTCACGTTAGACGTGGTGACCAGTTGCTCTTGGGCATGTAAGTGAAATTTAAGAAAATTTTTCCTTTAAATCTTACTAACTAGTACTGTAAAGTTCTCCTTTTTCTCATTGAGTAGCTTAGCCTCTATCCCTTACCTAGCGACTGCTTCAGCTTTCATTTTTTTCTGTCAATTTTACCCTTCCTTTTCCATACAAAAGTACCTCTGAATACTGTTGCTAATGTTCCCCCTTTTACACTTTGTGTAAGTGTAATTTTTCCTACCGTTAGTGGTATTCCCTTTATCCTTTTCTCTACAAAAAAAAAAAAAAAAAACTTCTATTGTTAAAAAATATTTTTGTCTCTTGTTGGTAGTTATAGAATGGCAGAGAAAGAAAAGGCTGGATTTAAAAAGTGTGGGAAATGTAACCGCAAAATGCCATACTCGGACTCTGTACACTTTTCATTTATTGTTTGGGACCCCTCCATCCCCATGAAGATTGTTCAGTCTGTCATGTGTTGAACCACAGGGCTCTGGCTGAATGCAAGAACAAATTGATTCTTAAAGGTTTACTGCCTTCAGCTTTCAGTGAGGTACTATTTGGAGCTATTTCTGTAGAAAAAACAAAAAAAATGGCATGTCAGAAACCTCAAGCCCTTCCTCCTCTTCCTCGAAAACATCTGAAAAATCAAAGGAAGAGTCCTATCTCAGTTTCTTTAAGAGACCCAGACTTTTGGATAGTCTACCCCTTCACACCTGAAGCTTAAAACAAGGCAATCTATGGAACTATCTACTTCTTTGGCTCCAACTTTAGATAAGACAAAGGATTCCTCGGATCCAACACAGAAATCAAAGGATGTTTCTACAAGCCTGCCTGATTTACCCAGGACCTAATGTTTGCCATCATTGGATACAGTTCTATTTAAAGTTCTGTCTCTCTTTCTGGAGAGGCCAAAATCACCCTCCATTATGTCCTGTCATTCTTTGAGGAGTCTGACTGAAGATAATTTGGAGTGATTGGTGAGAAAAATTCTCCGGGTGCAGGGTATATGAGGGTTTCCTCAGCTCCTATCTCTTTGGGTCAGGCATTCCAGCCATCATCTATTCCTCCTTTACTTCCTTCTCTAATTTCATTCAAAGCTTCAGAGTTGTTGGATATGAGCCAGTCGGCTCCATCTGCATCAGATTGAAAGACTCCCCTGTCCTCAAATCTGATGTCTACTCTGAGTTGTTTGGTTCAGTTGGAGCCATAGTTGCCTTGTCAACTCCGATGTGTTGGAGTAGACTCTGAAGTTTTTGGAGCCATCTCTGCACCTCAGCACTTCAGCTTGGATTAGCCTGGCTCCAGTTTTTGCTTTGGGAGGATTATCCTTTGAGCAGGGAGGGACTAGGATCCAGAGGTTTGCACTGTCTGATCCGGAGTCCTCTCCCTCTCAGGGGAGGTCAGCCTTTAAGGTTTTGAAGAGAGCCATATCTGCTTCAACAGCTGAGAAGGTTCCTATCCCCTCAGATCCTTGGTCCTCAACCTTGTCATCTCTGTGTACAGAGTCTCAACCCTTTTCTCCACTGGACAGCGAGTACTGAAACCCCAGGCTTCCCAGCAGGGTATTCCCTATCCTTCTGAGACCTCCCCAGAGCATCCAACTGAGGAGGTCCCTAAGAAAAAGTTGTGCAAGAGGAAGCACTTGGATTTTCTGGAGGAATCAGTCCCTGAAGACATGGACTTCAATGAGGGCAAAGGGTCCCCAAGGTCACCTCTTGATGATGTCTCCTTTGGAGACATCCTACAGATTCTAAAACAGAGTTGACTGGAAGCCCAACAATCTTTCATCTGAGGAGTCTGTGTACCTGGAGGCTTTTGGTACCAGCCTGTCCACCTACTGGGTAATCCCGCCCACTGATGAACTCATTGAATTGATCTCTCAGTCGGCATGAAAAGTCTTCAACATCATTGAGCCCATTCCCCATAGACCTGACAAAATTATTACTGCTCCTGGAGACCAGCAATTCTGGACTAAAGGTATGCTTGTGGATGCCATGGTCTTGACGGTGGCCACAAAAAAGGAACAAGCTGAAAAAAGTTCCCCTATCCATCCCAACAAGGAATCTCTGGTGATAGGTTCAGGAAGCATGTCAATGCCTCAGTAATCTTCTCCTTATGATCCCTGAACTACTTGGCACATTTCACTAGGTTACTGAGGGATCTGGTTAAAGAGCTTTCAAATACCCTCTCTGGATCCATTTCTGAGGAAGTACAGGCCCTGTTACTTCTCAGTTGGCTACCCTCCAGGCTATTTCTAACTCTTCCATGAGGCTCATTTCTCATACAGCCGAAGGAACGAGTAGAGCAGCAGGTTTAGGCATCTCCATAAGGAGGCATGCTTGGATGAATTCGTGTGACTTTGCGAAGCCTTTCAAGTCCACGTTCATCAGTGCTTCCTTTGATTGCATGTCCTTATTTGACCCTAAGGTAAAAGACACATCCAGGTGTGAGAAAGATGGGAAGACCATGTCTTCCGTGGGTGTGTGTTTCTCCACTTCTCAGAGATTCTTCTCCAGAAATCAGCTAAATAGCAGAAAAATGTGGTTCAGAACATCCAAAGGGTCTTTTTCAAGACACACATGGGATAGTTCCCCCAAGGGCAGAGGGGGAACTCTAATGGTAGACACTGCCCTCGCGGCATAGACCCCGCAGAACCAAGGATCCAGACAAATTTTCTGTGGCAGGTCTTCCAGCACTCCTGAATGGAAGCCTGATTGCCCTCCTCTGGAGGCAATTGGGTGTCGACTATCCTGCACCAGAGAGACTGGCTAGAAATAACATCAGACACCTAGGTGCAGAGGATCATTTCCAGAGATATTATACCATTTTTCCTTCCTCCTTCCCATGACAGGAAAATCCCTGATGTTCCACCCAGTCAGAGGGAACAGGCAGCTATTCAAGTACAAAAGCTGCTAGGAAAATTGGTCATCCAAGAGGTCCTACCAGACCAGAGAGAATCCGGAACTTATTCAAGATTATTTTTAGTGCCAAAGAAAACAGGAGACTGGAGACCAGTCTTGGATCTCAGCAACTTGAACAAGTCAGTTGGACGGAACAAGTTCCGGATGGTCACGGTTCAGTCCATTCTTCTGTTTTTGGAAAAGTACAACTGGATGTGCTCGGTAGACATCCAGGATGCGTGTTATCACAAAAAGATGAATAAGTAATCCAGAAAGTACTTACACTTCTGGCTGGAAGCCGGTCATTATAAGTTCAGAGTGCTGCCCTTTGGTCTCACCACAGCCCCCCCAGGGTGTTTACCAACTGCATGGTAGTAGTAGCAGCTCACTTGAGACTGCATGAATTCTAGGTGTTTCTTTATTTAGACGACTGGGTCATTTCCACTCCAACCAGGCATCAACTACTGGAGGCAAGAGACTACATTCTCCAGATGTGTTAACATCAGGGGATATCCATAAACTATGAGAAATCCTTTCTAGAGCTATTCGAAGTTTAAACTTTATAGGAGTAATTCTCAGCACAAAAGAAACAATATCCTCACTCCCCCCTTCAGCAGTGGAAACAATCAGATTTCAAATCATGAAAGTAATCTGCAGCAACAAAATGGCTGTAGGGTCCATGGCGGCAGCAGTAATGCTAGCCCCATTAGCCAGATTTCACATGAGAATTGTATAGTGGCTGCTATCAATGCAATGGTCTATTCTTCTCCATCCATTGTCAACTCCGATAAAGATCACCAATATATGCAAAAAAGATCTTTGATGGTGGATTCAGTCCAATCAAATTCTACAAGGTCATCTGTTTGTTCTCCTTCATCCCAAGGCCACAGTGACCATGGATGCTTCCCAACTAGGGTGGGTGAGCGGTGGTTTCTGGGAAAAACAGTCCAAGGCACTTGTGCCCTGCGGAAGCCAGTTTGCATATCAGCGTCCTAGTGATATGAGCAGTGCTTTTTAGCTTTTCAGGCCTTCCAAGGTGTTCTCCCCTTGGGGATGATTGCAGTTCAAACAGTCAACATGTTAGTAGTCTGGTCCATCAACAAACAAGGGAACCAGATCCTAACCCTTGTGTTGAGAAGCTCTTAGTGTGTGGCAATGGGCGATCTCATCCAACCACTTTCTCATAGCAATGCATATTCCAGGGATGTCCAATGTAATAGCAGACAAATTGAGCAGGTGCATTCTTCTGCCTTACAAATCATCCCTCAATCAAAATGTGACAGAAAGGATATCCCATCAGTGGGTCAGCCTTGCTGCAGTCTTTTTACCTCTCTCCTAAGCAGTAAGTGCAGAGCAGAAGCTACTTTGCCCTGATCCCCTCTTGTGAGGAGTCATCGAGGGATGCTGTTCTTCACACTTGGCCTTTCGGTCTACTTTATGCCTTTTCCCCGACTCCATTGATCCCAAAATTTCTACTGAAAGGGGCCAGTTAGAGTAAAGTAATCTTCATTGCACCATACTGACCTTGACAGATTTGGTTATCCTTCCTTTGGCTTCACTTACTTCCCCAACCAAGGATTCTAGATCCAACTCTACCTCCTGTCTCACCCAATGGGCAGGATTCACCCAGATATACCTGATCTCAGGCTGACTGCCTGGTTTCTCCAATTCCATTAATTGCCAGACATCCTATGCTGTCCTCTCCAGTTAGACACATACTCCTGTCTTCTGTGAAGCCATTTACACGTAAGCTAAACTCCAGTAAATAGGATTTGTTCATTGGGCACTGCAAAATAGCACTGATCCCTTCTCAGCTCCTATCATGATATTCTTGAATTTTTAGCATAACTTTTCAAAGAAGGGTCGTCTTCTTTGACTATCAAAGTCCAATTAGCAGCAATATCCAATTTTCACATTAGTTTCCAAGGTTCTTCAGTTGCTTCACATAAACTCTGCAAAGCTTTTTTGAGAGGAACTATTCTTTTAAAACCCCATTATAAAGACCATACTCCCCTTTGGGACCTAAATTTGGTGCTGCAAGCTATTAGACACCCCAATTTCAAAACGAACAGCTAAGTGCAATCTTAAATTCCTTTCTTGAAAGACTATTTTCTTGGTAGCCATAACTTCTGCAAGAAATGTCAGAGATTTAAGCCTGGTCTTCCCAACCACCATATTTGATTTTTCACAAAGACAGAGTATCTCTGCGTACTATTCCACCTTTTGTTTATTAAAAAAAAAAAAAAAGTGGTATGAGAGGCAAATATCAATGAGTCCATCAATTCACCAGTATTTTTATCCAAAATTTGAGTAAAGGTGAATACTTGTTACATTTATTAGATGTTCACAGACAGTTGCATTTTTACCTTCATAGATCCAAGGATATCAGGAAATGTGATCAGTTATTTGTTTCCTTCTCAGATAATTAATTGGGTAAACCAGTCACCAAAGTAACCCTGCCCAGATGGCTCACCAGTTGTATTTCTTTCATTAATAATCATTTGGGCATTGCTTTACCGAAACCTTTATCATCATCATCATCATCTTTCGGTTTTTCCCGTTCAGGGTCGCCACAGCGGATCATCTCTTTCCATTTCTTCCTATCCTCTGCATCTTGCTCTGTCACACCAACCGCTTGCATGTCCTCTCTCACCACGTCCATAAACCTTATCTTAGGCCTTCCTCTTTTCCTTTTACCTGGCAGCTCCATCCTTAGCATCTTTTTCCCAATATCCTCAGCACATGTCCAAACCAACGCAATCTCGTCTCTCTTGCTTTGTCTCCAAACTGTCCAACATGAGCTGACCCTCTAATATACCGATTCCTAATTCTATCCATCCTAGTCATACCGAGTGCAAATCTTAACATCTTTAACTCTGCCACATCCAGCTCTGACTCCTGCCTTTTTGTCAGTGCCATCTTCTCCAACCCATATAACATAGCTGATCTCACTACTGTCTTGTAGACATTCCCTTTCACTCTTACTGGTACCTGTCTGTCACAAATCACTCCTGACACTCTTCTCCACCCATTCCACCCTGCCTGTACTCTCTTCTTCACCTCTCTTCCACATTCACCATTACTCTGAACTGTTGATCCCAAGTACTTAAACTCGTCCACCTTTACCAACTCTACTCCCTGCATCCTCACCATTCCTCTACCCTCCCTCTCATTTACACACATGTATTCTGTCTTAGTCCTGCTGACCTGCAGTCCTCTGCTCTCTAGAGCATATCTTCACCTCTCCAGAGTCTCCTCAACCTGATTCCTACTCTCACTACAGATCACAGTGTCATCTGCAAACATCATATTCCACGGGACCTCCTATCTGATCTCATGTGTCAACCTGTCCATCACCACTGCAAATAAGAAAGGACTCAGAGCTGATCCTTGATGTAATCCCACCTCCACCTTAAATGGATCTGTCACTTCCACTGCAGTCCTAACCACTGTCACACTACCCTCGTACATATCCTGTACCACTCTTACATACTTCTCTGCCACTCCCGACTTCCTCATACAATACCACAACTCTTCTCTAGGCACCCTGTCATATGCTTTCTCCAAGTCTACAAAGACACAATGCAACTCCTTCTGACCTTCTCTGTATTTCTCCAATAATACTCTCAGAGCAAACATCGCATCTGTAGTGCTCTTTCCTGGCATGAAACCATACTGCTGATCACTAATCATCACCTCCCTTCTTAACCTAGCTTCTACTACTCTCTCCCATAACTCTCACTACAGATCACAGTGTCATCTGCAAACATCATATTCCACGGGACCTCCTATCTGATCTCATGTGTCAACCTGTCCATCACCACTGCAAATAAGAAAGGACTCAGAGCTGATCCTTGATGTAATCCCACCTCCACCTTAAATGGATCTGTCACTTCCACTGCAGTCCTAACCACTGTCACACTACCCTCGTACATATCCTGTACCACTCTTACATACTTCTCTGCCACTCCCGACTTCCTCATACAATACCACAACTCTTCTCTAGGCACCCTGTCATATGCTTTCTCCAAGTCTACAAAGACACAATGCAACTCCTTCTGACCTTCTCTGTATTTCTCCAATAATACTCTCAGAGCAAACATCGCATCTGTAGTGCTCTTTCCTGGCATGAAACCATACTGCTGATCACTAATCATCACCTCCCTTCTTAACCTAGCTTCTACTACTCTCTCCCATAACTTTAAGCTGTGACTGAACAATTTTAACCCTCTGTAGTTACTGCAGCTCTGCACATCACCCTTATTCTTAAAGATAGGTACCAAAACACTTTTTCTCCACTCCTCAGGCATCCTCTGACTTTCCAAAATGTCATTAAACAATCTAGTTAAAAATTCCACTGCCATTTCTCCTAAGCACCTCCATGCTTCCATTGGGATGTCATCTGGGCCAACAGCCTTTCCATTCTTCATCCTCTTCATAGCTGTCCTTACGTCCTCCTTGCTAATCTGTTTCACTTCCTGATTCACTATCCCCACATCATCCAACCTTCTCTCTCTCTCATTCTCTTTATTCATCAGCCTCTCAAAATGCTCTTTCCGTCTACTCAACGCACTCTCCTCTCTTGTGAGTACCTTTCCCTCACTATCCTTTATCACCCTTACTTGCTGCACATCTTTCCCAGCTCTGTCCCTCAGTCTAGCCAATCGGTACAGATCCTTTTCTCTCTCTTTAGTATCCAACCTCTCATACAACTCTCCATACGCCTTATCCTTAGCTTTCGCCACTTCTCTCTTTGCCATGCGCCTCATCTCCTTATACTCATGTCTACTTTCTTCATCTCTTTGACAATCCCACTTCTTCTTCGCCAGCCTCTTCCTCTGTATACTCTCCTGTACTTCCTCATTCCACCACCAGGTCTCCTTGTCCTCCTTCCTCTGTCCAGATGTCACACCAAGCACCTTTCTAGCAGTCTCCCTTACTAGTTCTGCTGTAGTTAACCCAGCTATTCGGTAACTCTCCACTGCCTCCCAGTGCCTGTCTTAACTCTTCCCTAAACTCCACTTCACAATCACCCTTTTTTAACTTCCACCATTTAATCCTTGGCACTGCTTTCACACTCCTCCTCTTCTTCTTGATCACCAACATCATCCTACAGACCACCATTCTATGCTGCTTAACTACACTTTCCCCTGCCACCACTTTACAGTCTCCAATCTCCTTCAGACTGGCCCTCCTACATAGGATATAATCCACCTGTGTGCATCTTCCTCCACTCTTGTACGTCACCCTATGCTCCTCCCTCTTCTTAAAATACGTATTCACATACAGCCATGTCCATCCTTTTCGCAAAATCCACAATCATCTGACCTTCTGCATTCCTCTCCTTAACACCATACCTACCCATCACTTCCTCATCCCCTCTTTTCACTTCACCAACATGCACATTAAAGTCTGCTCCAATCACTAGTCTCTCACCCTTGGGTACACTCACCACAACTTCATCCAACTCACTCCAAAATTTCTCTTTCTCATCCATCGCACACCCAAGCTTCATAAACATCATTCTGTCAGACACTCTCTTCATGTCTAAAACACTCTTGGCATATTGTTCCTTTAGTATAACCCCTACCCCATATGAGCCCATTCAACTAGAGCAATGGCAACTTCATCTGACTTCCAGTCAAGAGCATCTATGGATAATATTTGTGCAGCAGCAACTTGGACTACTCCTATTAAAATACGAGACACTAAAACCAGGAAATGAACACAAAAAGGATCCAAGTAGGAGCAAAACCAACGCCAAATAAACCAAAACATGCTGAAACACAGGACAACTTTATTGCATACTGCAGCATACTGCAATAAAGTTGTCCTGTGTTTCAGCACGTTTTGGTTTATTTGGGGTTGGTTTTGCTCCTACTTGGATCCTTTTTGTGTTCAACTTGGACTACTCCCCCATACCTGTTACTCATTGCATATTGGATCTGGTCTCCAGGGGTAAAGCATTATTCAGTTCAGTGGTGCTGAGGAACATCCTTCCTGGAGTCCACCCAGGATCTATGGTAGCTGGAGACTGTCCCCTATGTGGATAAAATAAAAATTGGCATCAGGTAAAGAAGGCTTCATCTGTGTTGTCCATTTTCATTCTTCCACAACTCCTCACTCACCAGCCCACTATCTTTGAACTCCTAGAAATGCGAGTGTTCTTACGTTGCCACTTCCCTTGTACTGAGCTCCAGATATGTTCTCTCTGGATCCTTCTGATATTTTCTTTTACTTCTATTAGCAAAAAGATCTGAGGTAGTTAAGGGTGCATTATGGGTAAGGAAGAAGCTCAAGAGGTTTTTGGTTACCAGGAGCTATTGTAATGGCTGAGTCAGATCCTTGGATCAGAACCGATCCCATAGGATGAGGAAGAATGAAAACGGACAACACAGATGGAACGTTATGGTGAATACATAATTTTGTTTTTTATAATGTCTGCATTTTATTTAGCGTTCCTGCAGTTTTGTAACACTGTACAGTTAAGTTTAGTTTTTCATTTTGTATATGGCTTTGCCTTCCACGTGTGTGTTTTTGGGAGGTTTTTTTTTCTTCTGCTGACTGAGTGAAAGAATATTCATTCCTTTTAGGCATCATTCGTCTGAGGATGTGCAGCAGGTATCACAGAAGACAAAGAAACCCTGTTTCTAGATAATTGTTCGTATATTAGCTTTTGTGAAGATTTTCTAGATGATGCCCATTAAGAACAAGACCCTTTTAAGGGTAACGCTTCTTTGGTTTTAAAATATTTGTGAGAGTTTTTGTCTTCTGGTCTTTCTTATTGCTCTGCGAAGATAAACCTTTAGGCCATTTCAGCATGTCTGCCCATGGATCCTTCTCTCAACACACTTTAGATTTTTTTTGAAAGGGGATTTGACATGCTTGACCAAATATAAAACAGGAAGGCTTCTACAGATCCTAATTTTGTTTTGAGAACACTATATGTTCCATTTGAACTGGTGGTTAAGGCTGATTTAAGGTTCTTATCATGGAAGACAGTATTACAGATTGCTCTGACTTCTGCAAAAAGAGTGTCTTGCAGTGTCTTATGGTGGGTCAACCATATCTAATTTTCCTCAAAAATAGGGTTTCCTTGAGAACAAATCCTTCATTTATGTGTTAAGAAGCAGGAGCGGCCTTAGATCAAATCACCACCCACTGCCCCCATCCTGGTCTACCTGCACCAAATAAATACTGGAAAAGTGCCCCTGCTAGAGCGGCACCCTAGGCAGCCACCTAGATGGCCTATGCCTAAGGCCGGCTATGTAAGAAGTATCCAGTTTTACCTAAAATGAGGGAGAATGGATCTTTATCTTGGATGTCCACATACAACTCTGCTCCTATTTTGACAGAACTAAAGCCTTCAGAAATACTGACCAGATGTTCTTCATTTGATCACTGCTGCAGTAGCTTTAGCTATGTGGTTCGTATCGTACTAAGAGTATAATAGCCAGCTAGTTTCCAAAGCTTTCGGGGTACCTTGCACATGCCCAAAGTATTTGTCCATTAATGTTGAGATGACTAAAAGACAGGTTTCGGTGCCAAGCCCTTGAGAGCTTTTCTGTCACAGAAGAATGTGCTCCCTGCAAGTTTTCAAGGATTGACTGTCTGTTAATGCCATTCCATTGCTGGACGGATAAGTTCTGTATTAGGGTGGAACTTGCACTTTACTTTTTATGATGAAAACATTGTTTTTACTGTAACAGTTTATTAAAATTAGGTAGGAGAAAGTGTTTTTAATGACTGTTTCGTGACATTTCTACACTTTTAAATGGGAGCTTTACTCTCTTACTTGAAAAAAAGTTAAAGCTATTTTTCTGTGGTAAAAGTTGTGTTGTTTAACATTTGGAGGCTGAAGTTAATGTGCTTTTGACCATGTTTTAACAGACAAAAGTTAATTATTTTTGTAATTTATTTGCTTTACTGACTATTGCTGTAAGGTTTTTCTGGGAATCAAGCACCTCTTTCAGCTTAACCCTAGGACAACCTACCCATTCTTGAGTCCTGCTTTTTTCCAGCCACAAAAAGAAAAAGATTGTTAAACAGCCTTTGACACTATAGTAGGTTGGTAAAATACCTCAGCTGCAGGTGGGTAACTTCCCAGGTCCACTCATCTTTTTACCTTTGGTCCTGCTGGTGTTGTCTCTAAGGTTACCATGGACTGGAGGGATAGACACATAATCTGTGGCTGTTGGATAACCCTTGATGGGCAAACGAGAGCCAGTCTTGTCAGTCCTGTGATAAGGAGCAGGGAATGCCAATGGTTATCTAAAAAGGTATACCTGGTGACGTTTTTGCTGCGGAATGTGAGTTTGTTTTTTCAGATTTTCCTGTCAAAAAGAAACAAAAAATTAAACATGTTTTTTCCTGTCTCATTTACAGAGGACAGGAGTAATTTATTGGGCTTGGCTCAGAGTTTACTGCTTGCTGTTGTCCCTTCCTGTCTAGCTGTTTTTGGTAAAAGAAAGTGGGAATAATTTCCTGTAGACTTCAAACCATAAAAGGATTGTGAAAACAGATTATCTCCACAGAATTGTAATTTAGAATCTTTGGAGAGTATAGTTTTGGCCAGGAATTTTGAAGAATTCTCTCTAATTATTTCTTGAATAGATCAGTTGTTTCAATGGGAAAACACTGTTTCTCAGTCTCTCGTGAAGTATTATGATCTGTTACGACAAGAATTTCCAAAACTTTCTCATATTCTTCCTATTATGACTGCTGTGAGTATGCTACTCTCCCTGATGACCTTAGCGACCATTTACTAACCTATATCATAAAACATAAGGCAGGAAACCCTCACTAGACCAAATATAAAACACTTAGAAACAGGAAAAACTTTGACACTGCTATATTCCTAAATGAACTAATAGCAGTTGACTGGTCAAAACTAAAAAAATCTACCATTAGAAGAGGCTATCGCTCACTTTAACACTAAATTCCTAAGTATCCTTGATTCCCATGCTCCAGCACGTACAATAAAATCTAGATCAAAGACAGCACCATGGCTACCAAATCTAAAATCAAAACTAGAAACAGAGCCTGGGCTAGCTGGAGAACAACTAAAGCCCCACTTGACCATCTAAAATATCGTCAACTCAGGAATGATACAAAAAAAAAATTATTTTACTAGATAAAAAGAGCTTCTACCAAAATCTCCTACAAAAACACCAAAACAACCCTCAAAAGTTCTGAGCAGGCTTAAATCAAGTACTTCATCCAGGTCATTCTACCACCCAACCCCGGCTAACCATACCCATAGTTCCCCAGAGACCATAGCTGGCACTTATAACTTTTTCACTGAAACAATCCAATCCCTAGCAAATCAACTAACCCCCACAAACTTAAACCATACCTCTAATCTACCCACTAATCACCCCCAATTTAGCTTCCAACCGATATCCACTAGTTTTATCAAAACACTTATAAAAAAAACTAAAACCTACCACCCATGCTGCTAACCTCCTTCCTGCAGAGTACCTACAAATAGCTGCAGATGCCATTGCATATCCCATATCTATCCTTATCAACAGAACCTTATCCGAAAGTGCTATCCCCCTTCCCTCTGGAAAATATCCCACGTCATCCCACTCCATAAAGGTGGTAGTTCTACAGACATATCCAACAGTAGACCCATTGCCATTCTTTCCCCACTAGCCAAAATAATGGAGAAATGTGTACACAAGCAACTAATGCAATACCTTACACAGAATAACTTAGTATCTAACTCCCAGCATGGTTTCAGAGCATACCACAGCACCACCTCAGCCCTCCTTTCCTTTACTAATGCCATAAACCAAAACAGGAATGACAATAGGCCATCCTCTGCCCTGTTTCTTGACCTATCAATAGCCTTTGACATGGTCAACCATGAACTTCTCATTCTTTCTCTAAAATCTATTTCCCTCAATAAGCATGCATTCCAGTGGTTCCAGTCCTACCTAACTGGTAGACAACAGGTGGTACTATGGCAGGGCAAACTCTCCAGCCAGCTACCTCTCACACTTGGTGACCATCAAGGCTCCATACTAGGTCCACTACTCTTCTCTATTTTTATCAACAACCTTTGCACTGCTATCCCTAAAGCTAGCTGTATTCAATATGCATATGACTCCACTCTGATCTGCTCCGTCACCTCCCTATGCGAACTGCAAATCCTAACCCAAAATACATTTAACACTATTGAGAACTGTCTTGCCAACCAACACCTACTGTTGAACCCCAATAAAACTAAACTTCTACTACTCACTCCCACTAGTATATCTGCCACACTTTCACTCTCTGGCATGTCTAACAGTGGTACCACTATCTCCCCAGATCAACACACCAAACTTCTAGGGGTTGTCATAGACAGTAATCTCAAATTTGACCTACAGGTCAACAAAACCATACAGACCATCAATAAGAAGCTTGGATCACTGTATAGAAACAAGACATTTTTAACCCCACTGGCTAGGGCTGCAATTGCCCGGTCACACCTACTCTCTACTCTTTTATATGCCTCGCCTGTACTCTCAAACCTCAACAAATCCAAACTAGGTAAGCTGTCCCATAGATACAACCATATTGCCAGATTCGCCACTGGCTCCACCTATAGAACCCACCACTGCCAGAACCTAAAACTACTAGAGTGGCTAGAACTGCCTAGCTTAATTCAATTCAATCAGCTCTTAATAGCACACAAAATTGTGTACCACCCTGAGGATACCCCCTCACTTATAAATATTATTAAGCCATATAGCAACCTGAGATCCCTATGGTCAGCCAACAAACTACTGGTACAAACCCACAAAGCTAATAACTCTGCTGGTGAATCCCCATTTGCCAACTTTGTTGGCAAAATCTGGAATTCATTGCCAAACTATATAACCCTGCAATCCTCCAAAAGTCTCTTAAAAAAAACTCATCTGTATCTCAAAGTGAACTGGCTTTGCCCATGTACCAACCCTGATTAAGTTATAAACTGAAAGCATAATCTGTAAATATCATAACATGCAACTATTTCACCAAGCTCTATATTCAGTCTGACGTCTCTTGCTTTTAATTGTGTCTGTCCGTGAGGATTGAGTCCCTACTAGGGAACACTACTAAACAATTGTACATAATCACTTTGTTTTATATTTTCTAATGTTATGTAACTTCTTGTATAATCTATGTAAGTTTGTCTGTTTGGTGCTTTTCTCCCTGGACCTCTGCTGAAAATGGGCATGTATCTAGCCGGACTATCGCGGTAAACAAATGTAAAATAAATAGCCTACAATTTTCCTGACAAATCAGCCTGCTGCACCAAGAAAGACTAATATCTTTAAGCTTTTATACACTTATCCTGGATCTGATCCAGCAGCTGTTGCTTTAGTGAATTCAGCAGCTGCTAAACATACATTTAATACTGACCCATTTCTTTTTGACAAGGATGAAAAGACTTTTGATAAATTTAGGAAAAACGTGTATTCTTCTGTGAAGAAATTAGACACTGTCATCTGTGTTAGCATGCCTGGCTGAAGTTTTTGTACATAATTTCAGATTAACCTGCATATTATTTGCCAGCATGACTAGCTATGATATTGTAAATAAGTTCTTACATGTTGACGTATCTGTTTGTACCAAATGTTTTACAAACTTGAACAGTGTTTTAAATTTCTAACTGTGCATATTTGTGAAGATATTTCTAAATGCAGACTGTCTTAGAATCAGCTGATCTGCAGATGATGTCATCAGAATGTTGACAGTTGGTGTGTGTTACTGTCAGAGGCTGAAAGACAGGAAGGAACTTTAGTAAACAGCTGTCAGTTCATTTTCAAAATATGAAATGAAAATTAGAACTGGAACAGTTTTGACAAGTAAACTACTTTATAAAACAGTCTGCTGAAGATAGTTGAAGTCAGTAGTTGTCAGTTAACAGCTAGATGTTATGTGATCCTATCTCGCCTACATTCTGACTGATGGGTTCGGAGCCGATCCCTCGGCTCCGACTCGGCACGCTTATGCCAAAGAGCGAAGTCTCTTATTGGCTGAGCTTACTATATCCCAGGATGCACCACTACCAGTCCCCCAGATCTCGTTTGCCGCTAACAAGTGAAGACGTGGTCTCGAGCTGGCTGAGCTAAGTAGTGATTAATTTCACTAGTTTTTCTGTCAGAAATTCTATTTTTCTTCAACAAAAGCTGTTTTAACAGCTATTCTTGTGTTTTGAGTGAGTTTGGTGGAATTTACTTAGTAAATTCTTGTGTTGTGAGTGTTGACTAGGAGTACCTCTTGTGTGTAAAGGCCTTTCCCGGTCTTTTTGATTGTAGGTGACTTCTGTTTTGTTAGGGATCTCGGATCCTTTTTACTGTGGATAGTTTCTCTTTCTTATAAAGAAGGTCAAAGAAGAGATAATTTCTTTCTTTCTAATTACAGTGTTTGTACTGTGTTTTGGGCTTAATTCACCGGAATGTCTCAGGTACCTAGGCCTTCAGGCTTTAAAAAGTGCACCAAGTGCAACTTTAAAATGTCGATCACAGATGACCACTCTCTCTGTGTTTATTGTTTGGGTGCAAAGCATTTGCAGGAGTCCTGCAGCGTGTGTGACGCTTTTTCCTCGAGGGTCCTCCAAGAGAGGAAAAATAAACTCATATTAAAAGGTCTTGTAAAACCCTCCTTTGAAGAAGCTTTAGCATCCTCTCCTTCTCCCGCTAAAAAGAAAGGGCGTCGGCTCCGACCAGTCCGTCGGATCCGACTGCCAAAAGACATAGGCAGGTTTCTCCTTCGGCTCCAAGGACTTCGGAGCCGAGGGCGGAACGGTCTGCCTCGATGCCACCAGTCTCGACTCCTCTGGCTTCGGAGCCGATGGCTGGGGCATCGAGAGGCGGGTCACCTTCGTCGGCTCCACTGGTCTCGGAGCCGACAAAGGTTGTCCGCTCAGACACTTCCTCCTCGGCGCCGAAGTCCTCCTCGGCACCGATGGAAACTAGTGTGGGTATTCCTTCGGCGCCGATAGTCATCGAGTCGCCTCGGAGCCGGTCCCCTAGCCCCTTGAGGCCGTTGGAGAGGCCATCTCGAACCCGTTCAGTATCCTCTAGGTCATCGAGGATGTCGGATTCGGACATAGACAGAGTGCTCCAAAGACTGTTCCAGTCCCCAGTCTTTCAAAAATTTGTTTCGGCTCCGACCCAGTTGGCTTCGGAGCCGATGGCCCATGCCCATGTCATTGCCATTCCTCCTCCGACCGCTTTGGCTACGTCGGAGCAGGTGCTGTTGGAGCCGGTGGAGGTCTTAGGGTCGGCTCCGACCCTTACTCCAACCCCGGCCTTCGGGTCCGAGTTTGGTACACGGACTTCTTCGGCTGGACCTGGGGGTGATGTTTCGGGACATATGCTGTCGGTTCCGAGCCTCCCTCTCGGTGCTTCGGCTGCGGGACTTCCGTCTGCTATCATGGCTCCGGGGACCGGACACTCCCAGGATTCTGGGGGTCCGGCTTTCAGAGCTATGAGGAGTGCCTTGGCCAAGTCTTCTTCGGTCATCACTCCGGCTTTACCGGCACCTTCCCTGGGTGTGGAGACTGGGTCTTTGGCAGTTCCCCTGTCCTTAGGCAGCGGAGCCCCTGGGCCTGAGGTTACCCCCATTGGGGGTTCCCCTCCTCCTGAGGGTTCTTCAGAGTTGTCTTCAGAGGAACCCCCAAGGAAGAGATCGTGCAAGAGGAAGCACGTGGACTCCCCCGAGTCTATTACATCGGACACTGATCTTGATGATGCGGAGGGGTCCCCGAAGTCGTCCTCGGATGATGTCTCATTTGCAGACATCTTAGAGATCCTCAAACAACGAGGCGGCTGGATATCCAAACCCCCCTCTGCTGATGAGTCAGTGCTCCTCAAGGCCTTTGGGGCTCAGCCCTCTGCCTCCTGGGTGTCTCCGCCCTTCGACGAGCTCCTGGATTTAGTTTGTCGGAGGGCGTGGGAACATCCAGATACCATGGAACCAGTCCCTTCTCATCCTAACAAATTTTTGTCTGCCCCACCCGAGAAGGAGTTCCTCACTAAAGGCGTGGCTGTAGATGCCATGGTGGTGGCATCTGCTACACAACAGGACGTGGCAGAGGCTTCAACGTCCATCCATCCTCCTAATAAGGAGTCTAGGAGCATGGACTGGTACGGGAAGCGTACCCTGACTTCAGTGGCCTTTACTTTAAGGTCCCTGAATTATTTGGCACATTTTACCAGGCTTCAGAGGGATCTGGTCAAGGAGCTGTCCGATTCCCTCTCAGGTAACCTACCTGAGCAGCTAGCCCAGTCGGTTAGCTCTCAGTTGGCTATCCTTGCTTCAATTTCTAACTCGTCCATGAGGCTCATTTCGTATGCGGCCGAAGGGGCGGGTAGAGCGGCAGGCACAGGCGTGGCTCTACGGAGACAGGCCTGGCTCCGTTTGTGTCATTTCTTGGAGGCCTTCAAGTCTTCCTTCACGACGCTCCCTTTGATGGGTCCTCTTTATTTGGACCTAAGGTTAAAGGCACTCTTACCGCTGTGAACAAGAAGGAAAAACTTTATCAGCCGTAGGTGCACGTTATACCACTCCCTTCGGCCTTATCCCAAGGCTAAAGGAGGAGGGAAGATGTGGTTCCATAAATCACGTAAGTTTTTCCATCAACAGCAGGAAGATTCCCCTTCCAGAGGCAGAGGACGGGAAATTTTTCTGAGAGACGCCGTCCCAGAGGCGGCAGAGGGCCCCGCAATTCTGGAGACCGCGAGTCCTTTCGTGGCTCTTCAGCCTCCCACACTTCATGAGGGATTGCCCGGCTGTGCTGCTCCGGAGCCAGTCGGGTGCCGTTGCCAAGCACCTAAAAGCCTGGGAGTCAATCACTCAGGACAGATGGGTGCTTCGGATTATTGCCGGAGGTTACACCATCCCCTTCACACACTCACCCCCACCGTCCAAAAAAATCCCGGACCCGCCACCCAGTCAAAGGGAAATTGCAGCCGCAGAAGCGTTAAAGCTGCTAGGAAAAAGAGTCATCCAACCGGTCCCCACAGACCAGATCGGATCCGGAAATTACTCAAGGTTCTTTTTAGTGCCAAAAAAGACAGGGGACCTGAGACCAATATTGGATCTCAGCAGACTAAACCAATCCGTCATGAAATCCAAATTCCGAATGGTCACGCTACAATCCATTCTCCCATTATTGGAGAAGGATGTTTGGATGTGCTCCATAGATCTCAAGGACGCCTATTATCACATACCGATACATCGGGCGTCCAGGAAGTATCTGCGCTTCAGCCTGGGAGACAGTCATTTCCAATTTTGTGCTCTGCCCTTTGGTCTCACCACAGCCCCCAGGGTGTTCACCAAATGTTTGACAGTAGTAACTGCTCACCTGAGGAGTCTTGGATTCCAAGTGTTTCCCTATCTGGACGACTGGCTCCTGACTGCCACCACCAGTCATCTACTAATGGACAACCTCAAAGCCACCATCTCTCTGGGTGCTACCCTGGGAATTACATTCAATTGGTCAAAGTCTGTCTTGCTGCCCTCTCAGCGCATAAGGTTCATAGGAGCAGAGATAGACTCAAAATTGATGCGCGCTTTTCTTCCTACCGAAAGGATCCAAACTTTACAAGGCCAAGTTCAAGCCCTGATTTCAAGATCCAAGGCCCCAGCCAGGATGGTCCTACAAGTTTTAGGTTCGATGTCTGCCACGGTTCTTCTAGTTCCTCTGGCAAGATTGCACATGAGGATTCTTCAGTGGCTATTATCGACTCAATGGTCCTTTCAGAATCTTCCCCTCTATCACCCCATTATGATTACAGAAACATGCAAACGGGACCTTCGCTGGTGGCTTCAGACATCCAATCTAAATCAGGGAAGTCCTTTTGTTATTCCCCCTCCAGTGGTCACCCTGACGACAGATGCCTCCCAGACAGGGTGGGGGGGGCATTGTCTGGGCAGGTTAGTTCAGGGTTCCTGGCTTCCAGACGAAACTTTTCTCCACATCAATGTATTGGAGATGAGGGCTGTACTTCTGTCCCTACAGGCCTTACACAAGTTTCTCCCTCAGGGCATTATCGCCATCCACACAGACAACATGTCGGTGGTCTGGTATCTAAACAAACAGGGAGGGACCAGATCTTACCCCCTTTGCAGAGAGGCCATGAGGGTGTGGGAATGGGCTGTAGCTACCAGCCGTTTCTTAGTAGCGACCCACATTCCGGGGAAATCAAATGTATTGGCGGACAGATTAAGCAGGACAATTCTCTCTCCTCACGAGTGGTCCCTAAACGAAACAGTAGCAGCTCAGGTTTTCAGGAGATGGGGGACGCCGTGCTGCGACCTGTTTGCAACACCACAAAATACAAAGTGCAAAAGGTTCTTCTCCTTGACTCCACATCAGGGGGAAGCAGCTATGGATGCTCTAGCACAACCTTGGCCAACAGGGCTACTTTATGCTTTTCCTCCGATTCCACTTCTCTCCAAAGTCATTCAGAAAGCTTCACAATTGGGGTCCACAATGATACTAATTGCTCCGCACTGGCCTCGTCAGGTATGGTTTCCCTACCTGAAGAAACATGCGTGGGCGATCCTTGGACTTTAGATCTAACTCGGATCTGCTAATTCATCAGTCGGGACGACAACATCAGTCCCTTCACACCTTGAAGTTGACAGCTTGGCTCCTCCACTTCCGACTTTAGTCAGAAATCACACATTAGACCCGGAAGTTATTCACATTTTATCTTCGGCCCACAAACCCACCACTAAGAAATTGTACCTCAGTAAGTGGAAGAGGTTTGCTATCTGGGCTCAACTCAGGGGTTTAGACCCTATCACTGCTCCAATCCCAGAGGTTTTGAAATTCTTAACATCCCTGTTTAATCAAGGATCTTCTGTCTCTACTATTAAAGTCCAACTAGCGGCTATCTCTAAATTTCACGAGTCCATGGATCCTCCATTGATGAGCAGCAGATTATGCAAAACTTTCATTAAAGGTGCCTAGTCCTGGGCTTACTCAGTTTTTCATCCTGCGCCTCCGTGGGATCTTGATTTGGTGCTTCGTGCATTAACATCTTCCCCTTTCGAACCGGCTGCTACATGTGAGTTAAAATATCTGTCTTGGAAAACGGCCTTCTTAGTTGCAATTACCTCTGCAAGAAGAGTTTCAGAGCTTCAAGCCCTATCTATCAAACCACCGTACTTGATTTTTCACAAGGATAGAGTATCACTTAGGCCTAATCCATCTTTTTGTCCCAAAGGTCTGTTCTAATCTCTGTCTCCAACAATCTCTAGAGCTACCAGTTTTCTTTCCAAAATTCTCCAATGAAGCAGAATACACTCTCCATAAATTGGATGTTCACAGGCAATTGCGCTTCTATTTAGACAGGACTCAGCAAATTCGTAAATCAGACCAGTTGTTTGTGTCCTTCTCAGACAATAAATTGGGTAAAACCATCACAAAGCTACTATCTCCAAATGGATTAGAGATTGTATAACTCAGGCTTATTCCTCTTGAATAAGCAACTTACAACATCTATCAAAGCTCACTCTACCAGAGCTATGGCGACTTCTATAGCTTTTCATTCCAAGCTCGCTATTTCTGAGATTTGTGCTGCGGCTACTTGGTCCAATCCGCACACTTTCATTTCCCACTATAAATTGGATGTGGCATCTAAAGGGCGAGCATCATTTGGTTCCACGGTACTCAGGAGTGTTTTCCAGTGAGCCACCCAGGATTCAGGTGCTAGGGACGCTGTCCCATCAGTCAGAATGTAGGCGAGATAGGATCACATAGCATCTTTTAGTTATGTACTCACCATAACTTCAGATGTTTGGGATCCATCTCGCCTACATTCCTAATACCCACCCTCCTTCCCCCTGCCTTGGAGATCAGAAGAGATTGAACGGTTTTGAGTTCTACTGTTTTTATCTTGTTTCATCTGACGATGTTATATAATCAGGGCGTGCATGTGTGCATGTATGCGGACAAACTAGATCTGGGGGACTGGTAGTGGTGCATCCTGGGATATAGTAAGCTCAGCCAATAAGAGACTTCGCTCTTTGGCATAAGCGTGCCGAGTCGGAGCCGAGGGATCGGCTCCGAACCCATCAGTCAGAATGTAGGCGAGATGGATCCCAAACATCTGAAGTTATGGTGAGTACATAACTAAAAGTTACAGTTGTTGCCAGTTGTACTGTGGAGTTGTATACCCAAAAGGGCTTACCAAGAACTGTAAGCCTTTGCTCCATTGTAATAATTTAGTTTAGATCAGGGACAGTGTTCTTTAGTCAGATAGGAAAATTATAACTAATCAAAGTTTCTCTAAATGTTGGACTTCTGTCCTTTACTATTGATTTTATTTTCCTGATTGAGTTCTGTTTCTTTATTGGAAGTTACTGTTTTATATTTTAATCATTTTGCTGATTAAATATTTTTTATTAACTTACATTGCGGCACGTCAGTCAGTATTTTCTTTAGTGATTTAAGAGTGCTTATGCCTGCTTTGATAATTCCCAGGCCGCAACAAAATCCTAGCTGCTCTAGGTCATTTGCTACTGTTTAATATCTAGTTTTATAACTGGACACCCCTTTAAAAGGGCATGTAGGCTTTCTGATAGGTAGCAGTGTGTTACTGTATTATTTTGGGGAAGGGGCACAGCTCGAAATCTGCGTCAAGCTTTAAGAAAGTGTCTGGATGTGTCAGATTTAATTTATTTAAATGCGAGTGTATCAGAGGTCTTAAACTGGGACACATTGCTCTGAAGTATGTAATAAGGAGTTACATTAGGGGTGGACCGAAGTATACAGTCCAGTCCCGAATTATTGAGCATGTTCCTATTGTGCTCATAGGGGAAATTGTGAAATGTTAGTCCTGTTTAAGTGAGTGTCACATTGGAGTCAGTAGTGAGGATTGAAGCTCCATAGTTACTGATCCAGGATAGTAGGGGATGTCACATTATTGGCAGTCTGGTGGGATATTATCTGGATGTTGCATCTTCTGCAACATTTGTTTATAGAATTATCACCAGTCAAGCTCATACGGTGAAGTTTGTTTCCTCTTGTGAGAATATGAGGAATATTTTGACATTTGTTTCCTCTTATGGGGAGAAATCTACATTTTCACTTGGTGTCTTCTGTGTTTTAAGTGACCACCAGTTGTTTGAAATGTGCTTATGATCCTGCTGATGCCACTTTAGGGCTGCTGCTTTTGAAACTGTTATGACGATGATTTGCTTGGCAGTATTCTCAAACCATTCCAGAGGATGTCAGGTGGACTTGAGGTTCAGTGTTACCCTTTTTGCAGAGGTCAAAGCAATGAGCACTCACCTCCTTTCCACACTGTTTTATGTCTCACCCATTCTCATCAGCTTAACCAAAACCATTGTTGTCAAACTCTACACCTGTTACAATCAAATTGCAAAATTTGCTATCAGTGCCCCCTACCGAGCCCAACACTACTATTTCCTAAAAGAACTTGGCTGGCTTGATTTACCTGTTCTTCTAAATTATCATCAACTTTCCTTTGCTTGTAATCTCCTAGTACTCCCAGCCAAACCCCCCAGCTCTGGCCAATCTACTAGAACTACAAGTTAAAAGTAGACAACTTCGCTCTAGCGACAAAAAAATCAATCAAGGTCACTAAGACCAACAACACAGCAGGGGACTCCCTCTTCCCTAACTACATAGGCAAAATTTGGAACACCCTACCTACTGCTATTACCTAAGAAGGCTCTAAGATTACATTTAAAAGACTCCTGAAAGAACACCTAAAGCACACATGGATATGCACATGTTCCTCACCTGGCTGACCCCCCCCCCTCTCCCTGTACTCTTGCCTTTTGACTTCAGCTTCATCATAAAAAGAATACAACTTCTCTAGCTTCATTCCAGTTCCAGCTGTAATTCATACCCCTTAGTCAATACCCCTATGTCACTGCTAGGAGACACTGTTATCTATCCACTACACATTTCTCTTTACACATCTACTCTTACTCTATACTTGTTACATACTCCTCCTGCTTTTCTTACTTAACCTGTTATCCAATTTCCCATCTCTGTCTCTTCTCTTGCTACTATACTCCTTACTATGTCTAATCTTTGCTCTCTTTGTTGCTCTACTCCCTACTGTGGCTAACTTGCTCACAAATCAAAAAATGCAATCCCTACTAACAGTGTTCGCCATTATGTAATACCGCAACCTAAAATTGTAAAAGATGTGTTCAGTCTATGTAAATGTTAAATCTTAAGCTTCAGTGCTGTTACTAGTCAGTGTTAAGTTTGGTACTTTGTAAATTTGAGTGCTTCTGTATACACCTTATATTTTCATTATAATTTAACTGTGGGGCTTTTCTCCCCGGGCCTTCACTGAAAATGGACATGCATCCAGTCGGACTTTCCCTGTCAACAAATGTAAAATAAAGTAATTAGTTTGGGAGTTGCAAGCTGTCATAGTGGATCAACCTTCGCTCATTTTCCTCAAAGATAGGATTTCTTTAGGCATAAATGAAGAAATTATTTGCAAGTTCTATTTAAGTATACCTTAAACCAAGCTTTTCATTTCCCAGTCTTCTTTCCAAAATGTAATAATGAGTGAGAAGAGGATATTTCATACCTTAAATGTCCACAGACAACTTGAGTACTATCTTGACAGAACAGAATTTTTCAGAACTTCTGCTCAGTTCATTTCTTGTGAATGTAAGAAAAAAAGGACATTTTGTGTCAAAACAGAGTATTTCCTAATTATTGTCCCATGCTGTTGCTTTCTTGTATCCACCACAATAAAATTCCAGGTAATGTCAAGGCTCATTCTGCCATGCCTTGGCTTCATGTGTGGCTTTTTGGAAAAGGTTAGATGTTAAAAGTGTTCTGTAAGTACTAACTTTGTTGTCTGTGTACACTTTTACAAAGCATTGTAAGCTAGACTCTTTCTCCAAGTCTAGGACAGGCTGGCTAGTACCATTCTCCATGGGCTGCTGGACCCTTATCCTTCCTCCTTCCAGTCAGTTTAAGCTGTGGTAATGTATCTGTGTAGTTAAGGCTTACTACATTAGTGATCAAATGAAGACTGTAGTATGATTGTGTAAGTATACTTACAGTAATAGTAGATGTTCGACTGATCATTACTGCAGTTGCTGATTTTATGCCAGGGTGTAGACTTTATTGTTATGAATGCTCTGAATGGCTTTACACACAAACCTGACTTTTTCATCTCATCTCAGGCTAATGGTTTGAGTACATAGAAGGTGCCTGAAAGCTTTGGAAGCTGCCCAGCTGATGTATCCTTAGTAGGATAGAACCCATATAGCTAAAGCTACTTCAGCAATGATCATTTAAACATCTACTCTTATGGAAAGTTTACTTTCAGCTGTACTGCATCCAATGGCGGCTGGTGACTTCAAATTAAAGACGGGGCTGCAGGAGACAGCTGAATGGGTGGGGCCAGTGGGAAGGGGTGTGGACAACTAGAAAGGGGTGGAGCTATGCTCAAAAACACAACAACTGGAACTTTAATTAAATACGCTGTCCTGGGTGCCAAACCATCATTATGAGAGTCCAATCAAGAAAAAATGAAGTGTAGAAGAAAAAAATATTTCAATGCATTGGCTACATGACCGCTTACTTAACATTTAGATGGAAACAAAAAGGTTGTGAGGCATGAAAAAATAAATTACTTTTTAAATACATTACTGGAATACTAGTCAAAATCAAGTGTAAAAAAACAAGCTTCTCCTTGCCCTTCAGTTCTAATTATAACTTATATTCAGCTTTATAAAAGTACAAAGTAACATGCTGAAAGTTGAAATCTCTGTGATAACCCCCACTTGTAAAAATGTTTCTTATCCAAAAAAGACCTACTGCCTAACAACTATTTACTTGTATCATGGGGAAAACATGATCAAAGTAAAAAATGAACAGCAAACAAGAAACAAGCTCAAGATAAATTGCCTAAAGGATTACTGCACAGGTTATGGACCACACATGATAGATTGGCATTTTGTTTAGTTTACGGGTAAAGCCTGCAAAGACGACTGCAAATCTCCAACAAATGTAATGAGTTTCTGAAAATACTGTAATCCTGTCCTTTATTACAAATACTGTCATGTGCATTTCAGTACCTAAGGCTTGTACATTGTCTAGTTATGTAAGTATTCTCTGCATGGCAACAACAAAAAGCATTTCAGTGTTGGTAATTATTTAACAGTATGCTTATTAAAGGTTACTTGCAACTTACAATCTCAGGCAAGCTTACCCGATGGTCATTAAAGTATTGCTACTTAAACACAAAGCAACAGGGCACTGTGACAGCATGCATTTTCTGAATAAGAAGAGGCATAAATCAACAGTATAAAAATATGACAGAAAACCAGAACATTCTGCAAAATCAAGGACAGATGAAAAGCCACTGTCATACTTGTGTCTACCTTGGATGGGGGAATACTCTGCACACTTACGCTGCATAACTGCTCCTTGCCTGGACACATCCAGAGTCACTACATTGGGGAATGGGGTGCAACAAGTATGTCACAATTTGAAATGTCTCTGGCTGATGGTGATGGCTTTGACACTAATACCTCTCAACTTCAGAGCAAGAAATCTGGACAAAGCTATACTTGGAAGTGGGACACAGGCCCAAAAATAAGGACAATTTTTAAATATTGCTCTTATAAACCTAGAAAGGTAATAGAATAGTAGTAGGTCTTGCATTAGTATGAATTTTCTGAAAGGTATGAAATCTGAAACTCAAATGTCTGCCATTATTTTCTAACTATAATCTTTAGTGATTTGCCACTAATTTGGCAGAAAAACACAATTTTATGAAAACAGACCAACAATTTGATGCAAAAATATAAAATTGCCACACAATACAGCTGGGAACCTGTCAAAGAAGGGACACCTTGTTAATATTAGTACTTTTAACTTGAGCAGCTGACAAAATAAGAGCATCTACATGCATTTCTGAAGGGTCTATGTTAGATCACCGAATGCTTAGGTTAGCGAACGGTGATTAATTGACCCCATGTAAGCGAAGGCTTACAAAACCGAACTGTCAGAACAGCAATTTTTTTCCAAGGGAAAAAATTGCTGTTCCAACAATAAATGAAAAAAAAAGAAAAAGAAAAAAAAAAATAAAACACTTTAATATATGATATAAACGGGGGGGGCTTTGCCCCCCCACCCCAATGTGGGGAGCTATGCCCCCCACATCCCCCCTACTTAAATATACCAACTTCGAGACCGTACTACAGTGCCGAAAACGGCAAAGTACCGAAGCGGCCAAGCAAATTCTTTCCCAGGGAAAGAATTTGCTTACATGCCGCTTCGATATTTTGCTGTTTCGGCGTTTACAGCTCGACCAAGTCACTTTCACTAACCTGCATCTTCGGTCAGCTGATAGGGACCCATTCTGAAATAAAAGTAATCTATAGCTCTGATCATTACAGTTATTTATAATTGTAAACCCTCCACGTTTTCTTCCAGAATTGCCATTTTGCGGAGGGGTTATTAGGGGGAGAGCAACATTTTGAGCCAGAATTGGAGACAGTTGACAGATTTGGATATTTCTAATTCTATAAAGCGATTTATTTGCACGTACCTCTCAACCTCTTAATGCAAGAAATCTGGACAAGGCCAAATATATTGGGGGAACATACAAACAGTACTAAAAATTGCTCTTGTATAAACTTAAGACAGTCGGTAGAATAACAGGTCTTGCTTTAGCTTGCATTTTTCTGAAGGTCATAATGTCTGAAACTCAATGTCTGTCATTATTTAGTGACTTCATTCCTAAGTGATTTGCCAGAAAACCACAAATTTTATGAGGAACAAACCAAAAATAAGAAGCAAAAATCTATTCATTCTGCAAAAATCTGGACAGTTGAGGTATAGTTCAGCCGGGGCTGTCTGAGTTTGCTGCCCTTCCCCCCTCTCAAAATCATGGTTGAATGGAGCCTCCCTCCTGCAACCATTCCAATGTCCAATTCCTTTGTTATTTCGCCACATTTACCATAAACACTGTAATGTGCATACTGCTTTACTTCTGCGATGATTTGGATTTCATTTGAAAGTTTTATTTTGCATTTTACAGCACAGACCCTAATAGATATCTGCTAAACAAAGCAATGCAGTATCACAATGAAAATAGACAGCATTAAAATTTCTCTGCCCTTGAAACTTACATTCATTGAAACAGCATTGAAACCCACATTCAAAGAAAATACGATGTTCTTCGTGTTTCACTGTTGCAGTCATAACTGTAGGGTGCTCCTGCCGGCAGGCAGCCCGAGGTCGGCCAGAATCCCAAAGTCTGGGTCCGGCGTCGGCTGTATAGGCTAGTACCCTGACGTCATTACGCTCTGGTACATAGCCCTCAGCCAACGCCATCTTCTCCAGTCTTTCTTGCCGTGCGGTGGAAAGCAGCTCGCAAGTCGTTGGTTGGCGATTATCGAACAGCGTATTTGGTTGTTGTCGGTCTGAAGTTCTTACTTCTCTTCTCAAAGCTAAGTACCCCGTTGGGGAATCTTTTTCTTGTTCCTCCGATGTCAGAAAAAGTTAATAATTGTATAGCGTGTGGGAAACAAATACCTCATAAAGATTTCCACTCTTACTGTCTACCTTGCTTAGGCCCTGACCACAACGTTTCTTGTTGTCGGTTCTGTGCCAGGTTCAACTCTCGTACTATCAAGCGCAGGTACGATTGGGCTTTAAATTATTTTGGCAGACGCTTCAATTACAGAATGTCGTCGGACACTACCGGAGTCCAAAAGATGCGCAAAGACAAAGACAGGCCGAGGTCCAAACAGGACTCGTTGCAGCTGGAGCCAGCGTCCGGTTCGGCTGTCGTCAGTGAGGTGCTTTTGCAGCCCCTGTCATCCGCCACTTCTGAACCGATGGCCGATACGGACTCCCATGGGGAGCCATCAAGGCCCACTATTTTAACTGCTGCAGGACCTTCGGACGTCGCTCCTTCAGATGGGTCCGGAACCGCTGTGCAGGTACCGGCTTCTGAGGGGGTTTTCAGGCCTACTCACATTACAATTTCAAAGGCAAAGGCAAAGACAAAGACTCCTGTTAAGTCTAAAGTTCCAGCTCAAGCTGCTTCTGAATCCACTCCAAAGACACAAAAGCAATTATTGAGGATGGCTGAAGATTTGCTTACAATGATTAGGGGTTCTCACCCCCCTCCTGAGAAAAGGCCTCGACAGGATGTTATTCTGGATTCCTCTGACCAGGCTTCTGTATCTTCTGTTTCTTCCTCAGATCAGGACTATTCCTTTCCCCCTTATGAGGATTCGGATGCTGAGGATTCTTTACCCTCGGCCTCTCCGCCTGAGGATTTTTCTTTTGGGGAAACCCTGCATGAGATGAGGGAACATTTTCATTGGGAAGGACAGGAATATTCTGCTTCCAAGAAGAGGCTTAGAGAATTTCTTCTTCTTCCTCAGCATAGGCCTTTAGCTATCCCTCCTGTTTTGGACATTGTAGATGATGCCTTTTCTGAGGCTAATTTGAATCCTGATTCCATGCCTCCTTCTCCTTCTAAGCCTGATAGATTTTATAGGGTTCCTGACTCTCATTTATTTTTATTTAAAAACCCTTCTGCGGATCCTGAAACTATTTCTCAGGGCTCTAAGGCTGCTAAGGTTGCTACTTCTAAAAATCCTATTCCCTCTGAGAAGGATTCTCGGGCTTTAGACAGGTGGGGAAAAAAGGTATATACTTCTGCTACCTTGTCTGTAAGGGCTTTAAATTACCAGTTTCATATGTTTAAATATCAGCAATTTCTTTTGTCTGTTTTAAAGCAAAAGCTTGCTTCCCTTCCTGCTTGTGCAGAGGATAAGGAACTTCAGGATGTTTTGCATGCTACTGAACAGGTTAACAAGCATAGCTTACATTGTGGTTTTGATGCTTTGGATGCTTCTTGCAGGGCTGCTGCCTCTGGTACTGTTATTAGGAGACATGCCTGGCTTCGTGAACAAAGTTTGCCTGAACAGGTTAAGGCTAAGTTATTAGATGCCCCTGTTCAACAAGATGTTCTTTTGGATCTAAGGTTGAGGAAGTTATTAAAAGATGGAGGAAAAGGCAAAGTCTATGCAGACCGTAAAGATTTCTTGCAAGTTCAGCCTCCTAGATTTTCCAGGAATTGGCCCTCTAAAATTGGTCCTTTCCCACATCTGACAGGCCTCAAAGGGAAGATATAGGCTCCAGAGGTCATGGTCAAGGCCAGGCCTCTTACAGATCTAGACAATGGACTGCTTCTTCACCTAGAAGGGGAGAAGACAGATCCCAATCTCAAAGAAAGCAAACTCAATGACTCTCTCGGTTGGGCTTCAGGACCCCTTCACCTGGGCGCCCTCTCGGAGGAAAACTGTCTCTTTTTACAGAAATTGGACTCATATTACCCAGGACAGATGGGTATTGGGCGTGATTTTAAAGGTTACAAATTCCACTTTCACACTTTGCCAAGGACTCACGGTTGGCCAGATCTGCCAAAACTACAATGGTCAGAGGCCTTAACTCAAGTGGATGCTCTTCTGGCCATGAGAGCCATAGAGCCTGTTCCACTCTCGGAAATGGGAAAAGGGTTTTATTCAAGGCTGTTTCTGGTTCCCAGAAAACAAAACTCTTGGAGACCTATTCTGGACCTTTCTGTGTTAAACACCTTTTTGGAAATTCCAAAGTTCAAGATGCTTACACTGCAACAGCTAATTCCAATGCTCTCTCAAGACGCCTGGATGGTGACATTGGACTTAAAGGAAGCCTATTTACATATTCCCATCAGACAAGAACGCAGGAAATTCCTCAGGTTCAAGGCAGGTTTGAGGCACTTTCAATTCTCTGTTCTGCCCTTTGGTTTATCTACTGCGCCCAGAGTCTTCACCAAGTGCCTGGCACCAGTAGTGGCTTACTGCAGACTTCAGGGGATCCAGATTTACCCCTATTTGGACGACTGCCTTATTCAGGCAGACAGCAAAGATCTTCTGCTTCAACATCTGGACTTTGTTCAACGTCTTCTCCTACTGGGATTCTCAGTGAACATAAAAAAGTCACATTTGATCCCTTCTCAACAAATGGTATTCTTGGGAGCCCTCTTAAATACAACCTTACAAAGGGCCTTCCTCACTCCAGAAAAACAAATTCAGCTGGCTTCTACTTTCAACACCTTGGCAACTCTATCTCAGCTCACTGCAAGGAAATTCCTGCAGGCTCTGGGCTACATGGCTTCCTGCATTCTGTTGATTCCAAAGCAAGGCTTCACATGAGAAAGCTTCAATGGTATCTGAAAAGTGTATGGTCACAGCATTACCACGATCTGGATATTCTGATTCCTCTGATCCCCTGCCTTCAGAAGGAGTTCCTCTGGTGGTCCAGGGCATGCACTTCAACGAAGGAAAACCTTTTCGTCTTCCTCAACCTACTCAAATCCTAACCACGGACGCCTCGGATTATGCTTGGGGAGCACACTTTCTAGACAATTGCCAGCAGGGAACCTGGACAAAGGACCATCTTCACTGGCACATCAATCTGAAGGAAATGTTGGCAGTCCAAAACGCCCTTCTAGCCTTCAAGAATCTTCTACAACCAGGCCCTCTGCTAATTCGCACAGACAACACCACGGTCATGTGGTACATCAACAAGCAGGGGGGCTCTCATTCATACCCCCTTTGCAGACTAGCTATGGGTTTATGGGACACAGCTCTAAATTTGAATCTACATCTCCAGGCTCAATTCATTCCAGGGAAACAGAATCTCGTGGCAGACAGCCTGAGCAGAAACATTTCAGTTCCTCACGAATGGATGCTAGACACCAACTTGTTCAACAGGATTACTGCAGTTTGGGGATGTCCCCAGATAGATCTGTTTGCATCCCATCTCAATCATCAGCTGCCTCACTTTTGCACCAGGTCCTTCCACAAAGCAGCTTGGAGAGTGGATGCCCTGTCCTTCAGCTGGAGGAGCCTTTCAGCATATGCCTTCCCTCCTCTTCCTCTACTACCTCGGGTATTACTGAAAATAAAACAGGACAAGCCCAGGTTCCTCATCTTGATTGCTCCAAATTGGCCTCGACAGTTTTGGTATCCAACTTTAAAGCTCCTGTTCTCGGGGCCTCCTTGGATTCTCCCACTGCACCCTTCGCTTCTGTCCCAGCATCAGGGTCAGTTACTTCATTCCAATCTCAAGACCCTTTGCCTGGCAGCTTGGCTCTTCAAAGGAGTTTGATTCCATCTAGTCTTCCCAAACAAGTTTTGGATGTTCTTTTGGAAGCTAGACGGCCTAGCACTAGGAAATCCTATGCCTCGAAATGGAAGAGGTTTTCTATTTGGATGCAGGACCGAGGTTCTGATCCTCCGGTACCTGATCTCTCTTCTATTTTGCTTTACCTATCGGAACTTTTATCTAAAGGACTTTCCTTTTCTTCCATTAAGATTCATGCTTCTGCTATCTCTGCACATTTCAGTTCTGATCCTCCTGTTTTTTCTCATCCCTTGGTGAAGCAGTTCTTGAGAGGGGCTAAAATTTGCGGCCTCCAAGGACCCCTCCTGTCCCTGCCTGGGATCTTAATTATGTTTTAGAAAAACTTACTTTGCCTCCTTTTGAGCCTGCTGCATCTTCAGATATTAAGTTTCTATCCTGGAAGACTGTTCTTTTGTTAGCATTGACCTCTGCCAGAAGGGTCTCAGAGTTGCAAGCTCTCATGGCTGTGGAACCATACCTTATTTTCCATCAGGACAGAGTATCCTTGAGGACCAATCCTACTTTCATGCCTAAAGTGATTTGCAAAGTGGCGTTAAATCAGACAATTCACCTTCCTACTTTCTTTCCAAATCCTCAAAACAAAGGGAAAGGATTTTGCATTCATTAGATGTGCACAGACAGTTACGATTTTACCTGGACAAGACTAAAGATTTCAGAAAGTCTAACCAATTGTTTGTTTCCTTTGCCTCCAGTTCTCTTGGAAAACCTATTTCTAAACAAACTATTTCCAAATGGATTGCTTATGGAATCAGATTTTGTTACACTCATCATGGGAAACAGTTTCCAGGTACCATTAGAAGTCACTCTACTAGAGCAGCTGCCACTTCTACAGCTTTCCTCAGAGGAGTCCCTACCAAGGATATCTTGGAAGCTGCCACTTGGAGTTCTGTGCATACCTTTTCCAAGCACTACAATCTCCCCTTGTTTTCTAAGTCCAGGGCAGGCTTTGCCTCTGCTGTCTTGCAGGGTATTCTTGCCTCCCCTTCTTCTATCTAAAGCCTCCTCCCCTTTTACACTGCTTTGGGATTCCACCCTACAGTTATGACTGCAACAGTGAAACACAAAGAACATAGTACAGTTGTGTACACCTACCATAAATGTAGATGTTCGAGTGTCTTTACTGTTGCAGTCGGGGTTTCCCTCCCTCCTATCCCCTCTTTTCCTTTTTTGTGGTGTATTTGTGTTTCCTTGTTGGATTCATTTTTGGTTTATTGGGGGCTTCTGACATCTGGGGCAAGAAAGGCTGGAGAAGATGGCGTCAGCTGAGGGCTATGTACCAGAGCGTACTGACGTCAGGGTACTAGCCTATACAGCCAACGCCGGACCCAGACTTTGGGATTCTGGCCGACCTCGGGCTGCCTGCCGGCAGGAGCACCCTACAGTTATGACTGCAACAGTGAAGACACTCGAACATCTACATTTATGGTAGGTGTACACAACTGTACTTTTTGCCAGTGGCAGATAAAGATTTACTTTGGGCTGTTTTCAAATCATATGCCCCTTGAATACGAAACATACACATGCTCTTTGATACACCTTCTTGATTGTATTAAATTATATTCCTTGTGCAATGCAGTACAGTTGTTAAATTTTAAATTTATTGTTTTGAACATTTTTCCAGTAAACAATGAAACAAAATACATGCACCAATAATGACAAAACTGTCCAATTCAGAACATTTCCATCATAAAAGTCTACTCAAACTTATATTTCCATCATAAAAGTCTACTCAAACTTCTACAGTCCACCAGTATCAGTAAATATGCACAATCTCTGAAGAAGTAAAAGTCATCTAAGTAATTCCACATTAAAGAAATCTGTAATTAATAAAGAAGTTGTTGCTAGCAAACAACTTTATATGTCATTGTTTCATCTACAAATAAAGTGGTTGTTGCCCTTGAGGAATAAATTGCCCATGTTGCATTACAAAAATAATAAGCTAGTAATATCGCAGTAGGGAATGGATGGCAAACTGATAACAGGTTCATAGTTACTAGGTATCTTCGCCAAAAATGACTGCAGCTTCCACCCCATTTACAACACAGTACAGTATCAGCAATGCATCTACCTACTGTGGGAGTAGAACCCACAGCCTTCTGCGTCAAAAGCAAGTACACTACCTGTTGTGCTACTAACAATGCAGATAGACTCACCATAAGCAGTACTAAACTTTTGTTCCACTGCAGCTCTCAGCTCCTGTAAAATCTACTCGGCACTCCGCTGTATCTCTGAACTTTGCAGCACAAGAAGTCCGGAAAAAGACAAAATTTATTGGGGGGGGGCAAAAGCCCAAAAACCAGGGACACATTTTAAACATTGCTTGTATAATGTTGAAAATTGCTACAATAAAATGCTGCGTTACCACCATACATTTCACTGCCAAGTCTTGAACCCAGGGGAACCCTGTGCAAAACATTCAGAGCAACATACCACTATGCCAAATCAGCTGTTTTGTGAAAGAGAGGAAGACTGAAACTTAAATGACTACCATTTAGTGAATTCAGTTCTCACCAAAGCTGTCAACCTGTTAGCACAAAACACCTGAACAATGCCAATAATGGGCGAATACAGCCCTCGAACATATTCAGTGAATTCAGTTCTCACCATACCTCTTAACCTCTAAGCAAAAAACACATGGACAAAGCCAGTAATGGGGAAATACAGCCCCCAAACATATTCAGTGAATTCAGTTCTAACCATAGCTCTCAACCTTAGCACAAGAAACCTGGGCAAGGCCAATAATGGGGGAATACAGTCCCAAAAATAAGGATAAATTTCAAATATCCATGCTATAAACTTAGAAAATTGCTAGAATAAAAGGTGATGTGCTTTCTGAAGAATATGAAGTCTGAAATTCAAATGCCTGTTATTTTTATTTAACATTTGTTAACCAGGAAAGTCTGACTTGAAACAAAAGCCAATTTTCAGCAGAGCAGGGAGAAACACTCCAGACACATGTCCTTGTAAGTTGGGAAGACATGCAGACTCCATACAGAAAGCACCCCAGCCAAGAATCAAACCAGAGAACCTGTAACTGTCAGGCAACAATGCTACCAGTGCACCGCTGCACTACTGACTTTGCCAGGAACAACAAACATACAGAAACCAAAGATTTTATGAGGAACAGAACAAATATGATGCAAAAACCTGCAAATTTTTTACAAATGGTGGTTAGTAGGGAATTCAGGCCCTTACTACCTGCACCCAAGGTACAGAGTTCACGCCTGAGTATTCTCTACCCACCACCGTGTGTTCTCTCTAGCCACCAGTATCTAGCAACTGGGGCATTACACACACACACACACACACACACACACACACACACACACACACACACACACACACACACACACACACACACTCACTATGTCCGTAGCAGCAGATCTAAGTCCTTGTCCTCTCCTCCGATCAACTGTCCATAGCAGCAGTTCCATTCCTCCATGGCAGCTAAGTCCTCGTCCTCCATAGCAGCCCACACAGGCTGTACTGGTTTCCCAGCGAGATGCGAGTAGGCTGGAGTCTCCAGCCTGTGGGCGATGCAGTCCGGTGTTCTTCCGGTCTGTGCGGTCATCAGCGCACGGACGTCTGGGCTGGCAGGGCGGAGTTCCCTTTCTTCCCTATCCGGACTGCCTAACACAGCAGTCTGGAGATCTTCTTCGTGTTTCCCTGTTGCAGTCATTACATTTGGGTAATCCTGCTGGCAGGTTGCCCTCAATCGGCCTGAATTCCAAAGTCTTGGGTCCTGCGTCGGGTGCTTTCACCTCTTCCCTGACGTCAGGTGGTCAGGGGTATAAAACATGCAGCTGACGCCATTTTCTTCAGTCTTTCTTGCCGTGCTGTGCCCGAAGCAGAAGCAGTTTGCAAGTGCCGGTCGGCCGACTACTGAGATTTTCGTGTTCGAGTTTCAGATCCGAAGTCTTCATTAAAAGCCAAGTACCCTGTTGGGGAAACTTTTTTCTTGCTCCAGACCGATGTCAGAAAAAGTTAATAATTGTATTTCTTGTGGGAAGCAAATACCTCATAAGGACTTTCATTCTTACTGTATTCCTTGCCTAGGCCCTGACCACGACATTTCAAATTGTTGGTTTTGTGCTAGATTTAACCAACACACTATAAAGCGTCAGTATGATTTTGCATTAAGCTATTTTGGGCGCAGATTTAATTACACAATGTCGTCAGATAACCATCTGACTACCGGAGTTCATAAAAAGCGCAAAGAAAAGGAAAAAGACAGGCAACCGAGGTCCAAAACTGACGAAGAAGCTTCTCCTAAGCCAGTCGCCGGTTTGCCAGTTCTCAGTGAGGAACTTTTGCAGACCCTGACGCCCGCTACTTTAGAGTCACAAGCCGCTACCGACTCCCACGTGGAGTCGGTCAGGCCACTGGAAACTCAAGGTATTGGAGCCTCGGAGACTATTCCCTCAGATGGGTCCGGAGCCGCTGAGCAGGCATCTGCTTCTGAGGGTGTATTCAGACCTAAACAATTATATTTTAAACCGACTACAGCTTCAAAAGCAAAGACTAAAGCACCTTTAAAGGCAAAGAAACAAGTTCACCAGCCACATGAACAGGCCTCCATGCCCAAAAAACTAATGCTCAAAATGGCCGAAGACTTAATTACCTTGATCAGGGGTTCCCATCCCCCTCCTGATAAGAGGCCTAGGCAAGAGGACAGACTATGAATCTTCAGATCAGGTTTCTATCTCCTCTGATTCCTCTTCTGATCAGGAATATTCACTTCCCCTTTATGAGGATTCTGATGCTGAAGAATCTATTCCTTCAGCCTCTCCTCTTGAGGACTACTCTTTTGGGGAAACCTTGCATACAATGAGGGAGCATTTCCACTGGGAGAGCCAAGATTATTCAGAATCTAAGAAGAGACTCAGGGACTTCCTTTTACTGCCTCAACACAGACCTCTAGCTATTCCACCTGTGTTAGACATTGTTGTTGATGTGTTTTCAGAGTCTAGTCTGACCCCTGACTCCTTACCTCCAGCTCCTGTTAAGCCTGACAGATACTACAGGGTTTCTGACTCTCATAAATTCCTTTTTAAAAACCCTGCTGCAGACCCAGAAACTATTTCTCAGGGTCCCAGAGGGTTTAAGGCTTCCACTGCAAAAAACCCTACCCCCTCTGACAGAGATTCTAGGGCACTGGATAGATGGGGAAAAAGATTTACACATCTGCTACCTTGGCTATAAGGGCCTTAAACTGCCAGTTTCATATGCTCAAATATCATCAATATGTTATGACACTGCTTAAAACAGAAAATGTTGGTAAATTCTGAATGTGCAGAAAACAAAGAAATGCAGGATTTATTACATGCAGCTGAACAAGTTGGAAAGCATACTTTGCAATGTAGTTTTGATTCTTTGGAGGCCTCCTGCAGGGCCGCAGTGACGGGTTCTGTAATTAGAAGGCATGCTTGGTTGAAGGAACAAAATCTGCCTGATCATGTCAAAGCTAAATTATTAGATGCACCATTACAGCATGATACCTTGTTTGGTGTTAAGGCAGAAGAGGTGTTAAAGAAAATGGAGGACAAAGCTAAATCTATGCAAACAGTCAAAGATTCTTTACAAGTACAGCCACCTAGGTTTAGCAGACACTGGCCTACAAAGAATTGGTCCTTTCCAGTGTCAGACAGACCTCAAAGGGGCATATCCAGGTGCCCTAGAGGCAGATCCCAGCCGCAAGGTTCGTACAGGTCTAAGCAATGGCGTGCTTCTGCCTCCAGAAGTGGAGAAGACAAATCACAACCCTACAGGAAACCGTCCCAATGACTTCCCCCTGCCTGCACCAAGCACTTATCTTCTGGCAGCACCCTTAGGGGGAAAAATAGCACTTTTTTCACAAAATTGGCACATTATAACCCAGGACAAATGGGTTTTAGACATAGTGTCACAAGGCTACAAATTTCACTTCAATACCCTGCCAAGGGCAAATGGTTGGCCAGACCTGCCAAAAAATCAATGGGCAGAGGCTAAAAACAAGTTTCATCCCTCATGGACATGGGGGCTATTCAGCAAGTGCCACAACAAGAGCAGGGACAAGGATTTTACTCAACACTGTTCTTGGTACCCAAAAAGGACAAAGCACGGAGACCAATACTGGACCTATCTATTCTAAACACTTTCCTGGAAATACCAAAATTCAAGATGTTGACCTTACAGCAGCGTCTGCCCATGCTGGGCAGAAAGGCTTGGCTCATGACTTTAGACCTAAAAGAGGCATACCTGCATGTCCCAATCAGACAAGCATGCAGAAGATACCTCAGATTCAAGGCTGGCTCAAAGCATTACCAATTCTCTGCACTGCCCTTTGGCTTATCTGCTGCGCCCAGGGTCTTCACAAAGTGCCTGGCACCAGTAATTGCTTTCTGCAGACAAAGAGGAATACAACAATATCCTTACTTGGAAGACTGCCTCATTCAAGCAGAGAACAAGGACATTCTACTACAGAATCTGGCATTTGTGAAAAGACTTTTAACATGCCTAGGGTACACAGTCAACGAAAAGAAATCAAAACTGGTACCCCCTCAAGAGATAATATTCCTGGGTGCAAGCTTAAATACAACTGCCCAGATGGCTTATCTCACGCCAGACAAACAAAGGCAACTGACTACCTATTTCAAGGGAATGGCAACAAAGGCCCAGTTGTCTGCAAGAAAAATTCTGCAGGCTTTGGGCTTCATGGCATCCTGCATCTTATTAATTCCATATGCAAGACTGCATATGAGGAAACTTCAATGGTACCTAAAAAGTGTCTGGACACAACATTGCCACAGCCTGGAAACAATTATTACTCTCATTCCCTGCCTGCAACAGGAGTTTCGATGGTGGGCAAAGGCTTGTCACCAAAACAAGGGACAGCCATTCTCACTACCCCCAGCCAGGCAGAACCTAACAATGGATGCATCAGATTATGCCTGGGGGGGCACACATGGCAGGAAGAGGTAATCGGGGCACCTGTTCCACAAACCAAATGCATCTACATATCAATCAAAAAGAGATGCTAGCTGTTCAAAATGCCCTGACAGCCTTCAAGGACCTAATTCATCCGGGACAACATCTGATAAAGACAGACAACACCATGGTCATGTGGTACATAAACAAGCAGGGGGGCACGCATTCTTATCCCCTTTGCAGACTAGCCATGGCTTTATGGGACACAGCATTGACTTACCAAGTTCATCTGCAGGCACAATTCCTGCCAGGAAAGGAAAATACTCTGGCAGACGAACTAAGCAGAAACCTCATGGATTCCCACGAGTGGCACCTGGATCCACAAGTCTTCAGCATGATGATAAAGAAATGGGGACACCCAGACATAGAGCTATTTGCCTCTCTTCACAACTGTCAACTAAAAAGATTCTGCACAAGGACTTATCACAGACAAGCATGGAAAGTAGACGCATTATCTTTCAGCTTGAAAAACCTATCAGTATATGGCTTTCCTCCACTGCCTCTCCTCCCCAAGATACTCCTAAAGGTCAGACAGGAAAAAACAAAAATTATTCTGATTGCCCCAGACTGGCCCCGCCAGTACTGGTATCCAATCTTAAGGAACTTGTCTCAATGCCCAGCCTGGACCTTACCTCAAATACCTCATCTACTGTCCCAACAAAACAATCAGATTCTGCACAGCCACCTCAGGACTCTAAACCTGGTAGCATGGCAGATAATGTAGCCATACAAAGCACACCTCTTAGTAAAGCTGTGATGGATGTCATTTTGGAAGCCAGAAGACCTAGTACTAGAAAATCCTATGCAGGAAAATGGAAGAGATTTTGTGCTTGGAACCAAGCTCAAGGAACTGATACAGCTGCACCAAATATTCCTCAGATTTTGCAGTACTTAACTGAGATGCTGGACAAAGGCCTATCTTTTTCATCAATTAAAATTCATGCCTCTGCCATTTTGGCTCATTATAATACAAAGCCACCACTCTTTTCTCATCCTTTATTAAGACAGTACCTCAGAGGAGCCAAAAATTTAAGGCCTCCAAGGAGATCACCAATACCTGCATGAAACCTCAATTATGTCTTGGAAAAAGTCACCCTACCTCCTTTTGAGCCAGCTGCTACTGCGGATATAAAGTTTTTATCTTGGAAAACAGCTTTGCCCCTAGCAATAACTTCTGCAAGATGAGTGTCAGAGCTACAGGCTCTCATGGCTGTGGAATCTTTTATCATTTTTTATCCAGACAGGGTCTCTCTGAGGGCAAGCCCAACATTTATGCTAAGGTGGTATCCAGTGTGGCCCTTAACCAAACTGTTCATTTGCCAACTTTTTATCCAAATCCACAGAACAAGGGGGAGAGAATTTTGCATTCTTTGGATGTACACAGACAGCTTAGATTCTATTTGGACAAAACTAAAATATTCAGGCAGTCAGAGCAATTACTAGTGGCATATGCTGCAGGATCACAAGGAAAAGGCCATCTCCAAGCAGACTATTTCTAAGTGGATAGGCCACTGCATTCATTTCTGCTACTCACAGCATGGCAAGCCAGTGCCTAAGGGCATTAGGCCACATTCAACCAGAGCTGCAGCCACTTCAGCCTTTCTCAGAGGAGTTACCAACCAATGACATTTTAGAGGCTGCTACTTGGAGTTCAGTGCACACCTTTACAAAGCATTATCATCTACCACTTTACTCTAAATCCAGGGCAGGCTTTGCCACTGCAGTTCTGCAGGGCCTCATAGCTGCTCCTACTGCTGTTTAGCTCCAGCCACCCAACCATAGCTTTGGGACTCTACCCAAATGTAATGACTGCAACAGAGAAACACGAAGAACCTAGTACAGTTGTGTATACTTACCATAAATGTAGATGTTCGAGTGTATTCACTGTTGCAGTCCAGGATGTTCATCGTGTTACACTACTGCAGTCATTACACTTGGGTTATCCTGCCGTCAGGCGGTCCCTCAGTCGGCCCGAGTTCCAAACTCTTGGTCCGGTGTCTGTTGCTGTCACTTCTTCCCTGATGTCAGTGCGCCAGGGGTATATAAGATGCAGCCGATGCCATTTTCTCCAGTCTTTCTTGCCACGCGCTGCCCGAAGCAAAAGCAGTTCACAAGTGCCGGTCAGCCGACTCCTGAGATTTTCATTCCAAATCCAGAACCGAAGTCTTCTACAAAGCTAAGTACCCCATTGGGGAAACTTTTTCTTGCCTCAGATCGATGTCAGTAAAAGTTAATTGTATTTCTTGTGGGAAGCAAATACCTTATAAGGATTTCCATTCTTATTGTATCCCATGCCTAGGCCCAGACCATGACGTCACAGGTTGTTGGTTTTGTGCTAGGTTTAACAAGCGCACTATTAAATGTCTGTTTGATTTTCCCGACATTATTTTGGCAGAAAATTCAATTACACCATGCCGTCGAAACAACCGATGACCGGAATACACAAAAAGCGCAAAGACAAGGACAGACATCCGGGGCCCAAAACTGACGACGAAGCCTCTTCTATGCCAGTCACCAGTTCTCCAGTTTGCAGCGAGGCGCCTTCGCAGCCCCTGACGACCGCTTCTTTGGAACCACAGGCCGTCTCTAACTCCTACGTGGAGATGGCTGGGATACACCAGATTTATGGCCTACCGAGACTACCCCTTCAGAGGGATCCGGAGTAGCTGAACAACCCGCAGATTCAGAGGGTGTTTTCAGATCTACTCAGTTAACCATTAAATCTTCTGCTAAATCTAAAACCCCATTTAAAAGCAAAGAAACAACTTCAACATTCTCCAGGACAGGCATCCATGCCTAAGAAACAGATGCTCAAAATGGCCGAAGACCTAATTACTCTGATCAGGGGATCCCACCCACCTCCTGATAAAAGGCCTAGACAGGATGCAGACTGTGACTCATCCGACCAGGTGTCCATCTCTTCAGATTCATCCTCAGACCAAGGATACTCTTTACCCCCTTATGAGGACTCTGATGCTGAGGAATCAATTCCTTCAGCCTGTCCACCAGAGGACTACTCCTTTGGGGAAACCTTACATACCATGAGGGAGCATTTCCATTGAGAGGGCTAGGATTATTCAGAATCCAAGAAAAGGCTCAGAGATTTCCTTTTATTACCTCAACACAGACCCGTTGCCATTCCGCCAATGTTAGTGGATGATGTGTATTCCGAATCCAGTTTAAATCCTGATTCTTTACCTCCTGCTCCAGTTAAGCCAGACAGATACTACAAAGTCCCTGACTCTCACAAATTTCATTATAAAAGCCCTGTTGCTGACCCTGAAATTATTTCCCAGGGTCCCAAAGGGGTAAAGGCCTCTACAGCAAAAAAAATCCAGTCCCCTCTAACAGAGATTCCAGAGCATTAGACAGATGGGGTAAGAATGTATATACATCTGCAACTTTAGCAATGAGGGCCTTAAATTGCCAGTTTCACATGCTTAAATATCAGCAATATTTGATGTCTCATTTGAAACAAAAAATGCTTTCAAATTCAGATCTTCCTAACTGTAAGGAAATGCAGGATTTATTGCATGCAGCTGAACAAGTGGGAAAACATGCTTTGCAATGTGGTTTTGATTCATTAGAGGCCTCCTGTAGAGCAGCAGTTACAGGGTCTGTCATTAGAGGACATGCTTGGTTTAAGAGAGCAGACATTACCAGATCATGTTAAAGCAAAATTATTGGATGCACCTTTGCAGCAGGATGTTTTATTTGGAGTTAAGGCAGAAGAGGTATTAAAGAAAATAGAGGATAAAGCAAAATCTATGCAAATGGTGAAGGATTTCTTACAGGTTCAGCCTCCTCGATTTAGCTGAAATTGGCCGACAAAGAATTGGTCCTTTCCAGTTTCATACAGACCTCAAAGGGGCAGATACAGATGTCCAAGAGGCAGAGGTCAACCACAAGGTACTTACAGGCCTCGACAATGGGGTGCTTCAACCCAGAAAGAAGGGGAAGACGGGCCTCAACTTTATAAAAAAGTCCCAATGACTTCCCACTACAGCTGCCAAACACTTCTCTCTTGGCAATCCCCTTGGGGGGATAACTGGCACTTTTCTGTCACAACTGGCATATGATCACCAAAGACAAATGGGTTCTCAATATTGTATCTCAAGGTTACAGGTTCCACTTTCACACTCTGCCAAGGTTAAAAGGAATGTCAAATCTGCCACCAAATCAATGGGCAGGGGCTCAAAGACAAATTACAGCACTCATGGACATGAGAGCTATTCAAAAGGTACCAACACAGGAGCAAGGACAAGGATTTTACTCAAGACTCTGGTTCCCAGAAAGGACAAAGCCTGGAAGCCCATTCTGGATCTTTCTTCTCTAAATACTTACCTGGATGTTCCAAAATTCAAAATGTTGACACTACAGCAGCTTCTTCCCATGCTGGGCAAGAAAGCTTGGCTCGTAACTTTGGACCTCAAGGAGGCATACCTGCATGTCCCTATCAGACAAAATTGCAGAAGATACCTCAGATTCTTAGCAAGTTCAATGCATTACCAATTCTCTGCACTGCCCTTTGGCTTATCTACAGCGCCTAGGGTCTTTACAAAATGCCTGGCACCAGTAATTGCATTTTGCAGACAAAAAGGAATTCAAATTTACCCATACTTGGACGACTGCCTTATTCAAGCAGAGAGCAAAGACATTCTTCTAAAGCATCTGGCGTTTGTAAAAAGATTGCTAATTTGCCTAGGGTACACAGTAAACGAAAAGAAGTCAAAACTAGTGCCCTCACAAGAGATAATTTTCCTGGGTGCCAGCTTAAATACAACGGCCCAAATGGCTTATCTCACGCCAGACAAGCAAGGACAACTGACTCAATATTTCCACTTGATGGCAACAAAGACCCAACTCCCTGCAAGAAAAATTCTGCAGGCCTTGGGTTACATGGCATCTTGCATACTACTAATTCCATATGCCAGACTGCATATGAGGAAACTACAGTGGTACCTAAAGAGTGTCTAGTCTCAACACTGTCACAGTTTGGAAACAGTAATACCACTTATTCCTTGCCTTCAACAGGAGTTTCGATGGTGGGCTCAAGCCTGTCACCTCAACAAGGGACAGCCTTTCACTCAACCCACAGCCAGGCCCAACATTGACAACAGATGCTTCGGATTACGCCTGGGGAGCACACATGGCAGGCAAATGTATTCAGGGCAAGTGGCCCACAGAACAAAGGCATCTTCACATCAATCAAAAAGAGATGCTAGCTGTACATAATGCCCTTATAACTTTCAAGGACCTTCTGCATCCAAGAAAACTACTACTAAAGACAGACAACACCACAGTTATGTGGTACATAAACAAGCAAGGGGGCACTCATTCATATCCCCTCTGCAGACAAGCCATGACCTTGTGGAACACAGCTCTAACCTATCAAGTTCATCTGCAAGCACAATTCCTGCCAGGAGAGAAAAACACACTGGAAGACGACTTAAGCAGAAACATCATGGATCCGCACGAGTGGAAATTACATCCACAAATGTTCAGGATGATAACACAAAAATGGTGGAGCCCAGGCATAGATCTGTTTGCATCCCCAGTGAATTGCCAGCTACAGAAATTCTGCACAAGGACTTACCAGCCAAGCATGGAAAGAGGATGCCCTCTCATTCAGCTGGAAAAACCTAGAAGTATACGCTTTCCCACCACTACCTCTCCTTTCAAAGGTACTCATAAAAGCCAGACAAGAAAAGCCAAAGATGATCTTGATTGCCCCAGACTGGCCACACCAGCACTGGTACCCAATCTTAAAGAACTTAGCACAAGGTCCACCATGGATTTTGCCTCAGATCCCACAACATCTGACTCGGCAAAACAATCAGATACTTCTCGGCCAGCTCAAGACTTTAAACCTGGCTGCATGGCAGATTCCTTAGTCAAGCAAGCAATGCCTCTCTCCAAAGCTGTTATGGATGTCATTCTGGAGGCCAGAAGGCCTAGCACCAGGAAAGCCTATTCAGATAAATGGAAGAGATTCTGTGCCTGGTACCAGGTTCACAGCCTTGACCCTCTTGTCCCAAACATTCCTCAGATGCTACAGTACTTAACTGAGATGCTGGTCAAAGGCCTTTCCTTTTCATCCATAAGATCCATGCCTCTGCCATCTCTGCTCATTACAACACAGACCCACCAATTTTTTCTAATCCTTTGCTAAAACAGTACCTCAGAGGGCTAAAAATATAAGACCGCCCGTAGAGCACCAACTCCAACTTGGGACCTCAACTTCGTTTTGGAAAAATTAACTTTACCTCCTTTTGAGCCAGCTAACTCAGTAGACTTAAAATATGTTTCTTGGAAAACTGCTCTGCTCCTGGCAATAACCTCAGCACGAAGAGTTTCAGAATTACAGGCACTAATGGCAGTGGAACCTTTCATCATTTTCCATCAAGACAGGGTGTCTTTAAGAACAAACCCTACTTTTATGCCAAAGGTGGTATCAAGTGTGGCTCTAAACCAAACTATTCACTTGCCAATTTTTATTATCCAAATCCACAGAATAAAGGGGAGAGACTACTGCATTCCTTGGACATACACAGGTAGTTATGGTTCTACTTGGACAAAACAAAAGCTTTCAGGAAAACTGAGCAATTGTTTGTAGCATATGCTGCAGGAACACAGGGAAAAGCCATTTCAAAACAGACCATTTCAAAATGGATAGGGCACTGTATAAGTTTCTGCTATACACACCATGGGAAAACTGTAACTAACAGCATTAGGTCTCATTCCACCAGGGCAACAGCCACTTCAACTGCCTACCTCAGAGGAGTACCTACCAAGGACATTTTGGAAGCAGCAACTTGGAGTTCTGTACATACCTTCACCAAGCATTACCATCTGCCTTTTTACACTAAATCCAGAGTTGGCTTTGCCACTGCAGTGCTGCAGGGCCTTACAGCCACCCCTAATGCTTTATAGAACCAGCCACCCTATCTCAGCTTTGGGATTCTACCCAAGTGTAATGACTGCATTAGTGTAACACGATGAACATAGTACAGTTTTGTACCTACCATAAATGTAGATGTTCGAGTGTATACACTGCTGCAGTCTAGGTTACCCTCCCCTCTTACTTACTGGTGCTTACCTAAGCCTTCTACCCTTTGCTACCTATGGGGGGGTATTTGCTGGTAACTGAAAGTTTTTGATTGCTTTTCTTATGTATGTTTTATTAGCAGTTTACATTGCCTACCTTTTGGGGGGCACCTGACATCTGGGGCAAGAAAAACTGAAGAAAATGGCGTCGGCTGCATCTTATATACCCCTGGCGCACTGACGTCAGGGAAGAAGCGACAGCAACCAACGCCGGACCAAGACTTTGGAACTCGGGCCAACTGATGGCAGGATAACCCAAGTGTAATGACTGCAGCAGTGTATACACTCGAACATCTACATTTATGGTAGGTACAAAACTGTACTTTACCCACCCGCCATCCCCCTTTTTTCTACTGGAACTTATCTTTCCTTCTCTGATTTATACAACCTAAGTGGTGTATTTGCTTGTAGATGAAGGTAAAGATGTTAAGTTGTCAATCTCGCCTTCATTCTTGCTTGATGGGTTCGGAGCCGATCCTCGGCTCCGACTCGGCACTTGCTAAGCTCGAGAGTCACTTTTACCAGCTCGAGACAGCCCCATATCCCATGATGCAAGGCGGTAAGTACCCAGATCTCGTTTGCCGCTTTGCTGATGAGGTCCTCCTTTTACCAGCTCCTGGTAAGTGATTTAGATATTACTGTTTTAGCCCCCTTTTCAACTTAAAACTTTATTTTTTAACGTTTATAGTTAATTTAAGTCCCTTTCTGACTAGAAAATCCCTCACTCCTTTATATTTTTAGTCAGGCCTTCTCCCCTCCCATCCCCCCCCCCCTTGTTAGGGTGTGTGTGTGTGTGTGTATTAGAGGTTAGTTATCTGACTATTTTGGGATAACTTTTTCTTGGGACTGTGTTGTGTGTGTGTTACAACTATGTCCAAGGAAAGGGTCTCAGGCTTTAAGAAGTGTGACTCGTGCTGTCAGAAGATGTCTCTGACAGACGGTCACACTTCTTGCTTATACTGCCTGGGACCTCTCCACCTGCAGGACTCCTGTGCAATATGTCATTCTTTTAGCCAGAGAGTCCTGCAGGAAAGGAGAAACAAATTGATTTTGAGGGGCCTTCTTAAACCGGAGGGCTCTCCGGCTAAGTCAGCCCCGACTAAGACTTCCAAGTCTTCCAAGGCCCAGGCTTCTGTCTCTAAGCCTGCGGCCTCGGTTCCGACTCTTTCAGAGTCGAGATCGCTCGCTGGAGCCGATCCTAGTTTGCACAAACCCTCGGCACCGATGGCTATCGGTGCCGATACTGGTTCGGTCACATTGGTGTCGGCTCCGACCACCATGTGGCTCAGGCGTGTCGGCGCCGACCGGCTCCGACACCGCTATTTGTCTGTATCGGCTCGCCGGAGCCGATGCATCGACCTTCTGTCGGTGCCGAAAGTTGTCGGCTCCGACAGCATCCATGGTTTCGGCTCCGATGGTTCCTTCGAGGAAGAGGTCCAGGTCCCCTTCCTTGGAACCGATACTTTCGGCTCCGGCCTCTCCTCTCATCTCGGAACAGAGCCATCGGAGCCGATCATCCAGGTCATCCAGGCTTTCTGACCATGATTTAGAGAGGGTGGTCAGTAGATTATTAAAATCACAGGCACTGGCCCAGATGCTACATAGTCCGTCTCAACAGACGACTATTAGTCCACACCCCCTTGCAGTTCCTCCTTCGACTCTACCTCAGAGTTTGGAGCTGGAGTCTTCGGGAATGGTTTCTGCTATGGCTGAGGGACAGATACCCCCTTCTGCTCCTTCAGCCTCTACTCTTATCTCCTCTTCGAGACCTTCCTTAGAGGGATTCGTGGTCGGGCTTCCTGGTCTCCTCCGAGGGGTGAGTGGCATCGGACCCTTGTCCGACCCCACTCTTCCCTTGGAGCCTCGGCCTTGGTGAGCTCGGCTCCGACATCTGCCTCGGAGCCTTCCTTCGGTGGGCCCTGGAGTTCCTGTTTCTTGAACGGGTTCTCTCGGACCTCCTGGGAGGGGAGCCTGAGGTGATGAAGAGTGTGCTAGCCACTGGACTCAGCCAGCAGTCTGTTCCCTTAGCTCCTCCCTCTACGGTGCCTGTCGATATCTCTGCCATCTCTCTTGCTCCCGGACCCAGAGATCCTCCGCCTCAGGTTTCCCCACTGGGAAGAACCCCCTCTTCCGAGGATTCTCCTGATCAGTCAGGGGATCCTCCAAGAGGACCTGTAAGAGGAAACACGTAGACTCCTCCGAGTCTGTCACTTCAGATACCGACTTAGATGAGTCTGAGGGATCCCCAAGATCCCCCTCTGAGGATGTCTCCTTTTCAGACATCCTAGAACTCCTTAAACAGAGGGGAAACTGGCCCTCCAATAATCCCTCTGAGGATGAGTCGGTATACCTGGAGGCGTTTGGATCTCGGCCCTCCACCTCCTGGGTGTCTCCGCCTTCGACCCCTTATGCAGGTTATCGCTCGAAGGCTTGGGCTGCTCCTGACTCTGTAGAGCCAGTTCCTAGGAGGCCTTCTAAATTTATTACTGCCCCTTCGGACAAGCAATTCCTCACAAAAGGTGTCCCTGCTGATGCCATGGTGGTGGCGGCTGCCACTAAGAAGGAACTTGCAGATCCTTCCGTACCGGTCCATCCTCCTAATAAGGACTCTAGGACCATGGATAGGTATGGTAAGCGGATGTTCTCTTCAGCGACCTTTGCTATGCGCTCGCTGAACTACTTATGTCACTTCACCAGACTCCAAAGGGATATCCTTAAGGAGCTAGGTGAAGTAGTACAGGATCCCACAGCTGCAGGGGCTCAAGAAAAAATTGCTTCGCAGCTAGGAACCCTTAATTCTATTGCTAACTCCTCCATGCGACTGATATATGCAGCAGATGGAGCGAGCAGGGCCGCAGGTACAGGTGTGGCTCTTAAACGCCAAGCCTGGATGCGGCTCTAATTTTGCAGATCCCTTTAAGGCGTCCTTCACAAACTCTCCCTTTGATGGTTCAGCTTTGTTTGACCCTCAAGTGAAGGAAACATTGACCAGGTGTGAGCAGGACGGCAAGACTCTTTCTGCCGTAGGGGTCCGTTTTTCCACCCCTTCTAGACCTTACCCTAAAGGACAGAAGGGTGGCAAAATGTGGTTCCGCAAATCCCAAGGAGTCACGCCGGATTCACGTGGTCAGTTTACCCCTAGAGGCAGAGGGGGTAACAATAACAGACGCTCTAGAGGCAGAGGGGGGTCCACAAAACCAGGGAAGCAGAGAGCCTCTCTCTGACAAGCCCTTTCAGCATCCCTGAGATGTTGCCCGACTGTCCATCCTTGGAGGCAGTCGGGGGAAGACTATCGCTGTACCCAGAAGCCTGGCTTTCCCTAACTCAAGACAGATGGGGTACAGTCGATCATATCCGAGGATTACAAAATTCCTTTCGAGGAAACTCCCTTTTCTTACTCAAATTCCCTTCCAGATGTTCCACCCGGTCTAAGGGAAATTGCAGAGTTAGAAGTTTTAAAACTTCTGCAAAAAAGAGCCATTCAGACAGTTACAACAGATCATTCAGAGCCCGGAATCTACTCAAGGTTCTTTTTGGTCCCCAAAAAGACGGGAGACTAGAGACCAATATTGGATCTCAGCAGACTCAACAAGTCTGTGAGAAAGACAAGATTCTGAATGGTCACACTTCAGTCAATTCTGCCCTTCTTACAAAAGGACAACTGGATGTGCTCAATAGATCTTCAGGATGCGTACTATCACATAAAAATTCACAGACGCTCCAGAAGGTTTCTCCGCTTTCGGCTGGGGTCCAGTCATTTCCAATTCAGAGCCCTGCCCTTTGGTCTCACTACAGCCCCCAGAGTGTTCACCAAATGTATGGCAGTGGTCACGGCTCACCTGAGACGTCAAGGATTCCAGGTGTTTCCGTATCTCGACGACTGGCTCCTTTCAGCCACCACCAGGCATCAGCTTCTTCAAGCCAGGGATTACACAATAAATCTTTGCACTCAATTGGGCATCTCGATCAACTACGGAAAATCCTCCTTATTGCCCTGCCAGTCTATTACTTTCATAGGTGCAAACTTAAACACTGTTCGGATGTCAGCTACCCTCACAGACCAAAGAATCTCAGATATACAAGGTCACATGAGAATCATTCTAGCCAGCAAGAAAGTACAAGCCAGAATGGTCCTAAGTTGGGCCTCATTGCTGCTGCTATTACTCTTCTTCCCTGGCTCGCTTCTATATGCCTTCTTCAGTGGATGTTGTTCACTCAGTGGTCTTACCAACAACTTCCGATGCGTCACCAAATACTGGTGACACAGATTTGCAAGAATCATCTTTCTTGGTGGATTACTTCTCCCCAGATTCACCAAGGCAGACCCTTTGTACCCCAACCCGGTAGCCACTGTCACTACGGATGCCTCCCTGATCGGGTGGGGGGGGCATTATCAGGGCAGGATGGTTCATGGGACGTGGCAACCGTTCGAATACCACCTGCACATAAATGTCCTAGAGATGAGAGCAGTGCTTTTAACGTTGCAAGCCCTCAATGACTTTCTTCCCTTGGGGACAATTGCAGTCCACACAGACAACATGTCTGTAGTATGATATATCAACAAACAGGGCAGAACCAAGTCCTACCCCTTGTGTCGAGAAGCGCTCAGACTTTGGCAATGGGCGATCTCCTCTCATCGGTTTCTGGTAGTAACGCATATCCCTGGGAAAACCAACATTTAAGCGGACAGATTGAGCAGAGCTATTCTCATGCCTCACGAGTGGTTTCTCAAACAATCTATAGTGGAGGAGAGTTTTCTAGAATGGGGTCGCCCATGTTGCGATCTTTTTGCTACTCCCCAAAACAGCAAATGCCCAGACTTCTTCTCTCTCTTCCCACTGCCAGGCCATCCCCCCAGAGACGCTCTGACCCAGGATTGGCCCCAGGGACTTCTTTATGCCTTTCCTCTGATTCCACAAGTAATCCAGAAAGCCACCGTTTTGAGAGCCAAAATGATTCTCATTGCCCCTTATTGGCCTCGACAAATTTGGTTTCCGTTCCTCCATAGTCACCTTTTGGTGCAGCCGTGGCATCTGGACCCAGTGCCAGATCTTCTGATTCACCAATCGGGTCAGCTGCACCAGTCTATCCCTTCTCTCAACCTCACAGCATGGTTGCTCCACTTCCTTCCTTAGCCAGGCTTCCTATGATCTCTAATCCTGTTAGAGACATCATAGTAGCTTCCTTAAAATCCTCTACTAGGAGGATTTATACTAGCAAATGGAAACGTTTTTCTTATTGGGCAAAAGCCAAGAATATTGATCCCTTCACTGCTCCAGTACAAGCAGTTTTGGATTTCTTAGCGGAAATTTTTCACGCGTGCTCCTCTTCTTTCACGGTCAAAGTTCAGTTGGCCGCTATCTCGAACTTTCATGTCAGGTTCGCAGATCACAACATTGTCCCACAGGCTTTGTAGAGCCTTCTTGAAAGGAATCTTTCTCCTGAAACCTCCAATCAGGAGTCCTCCTCCTCAATGGGACCTAAATTTAGTGCTGACATCCTTGATTCTTCCTCCCTTCGAGCCAGCTGTTTCATGTTCCCTGAAATTTCTTTCATGGAAAACTTTATTCCTGGTTGCTATTACATCGGCTAGGAGGGTGTCTGAACTTCATGCTCTATCTGTTCGTCCCCCCTATTTAGTCTTCCACAAAGACAAGAGTATCATTGAGAACTAATCCGACCTTTTTGCCTAAGGTCGCCTCAGACTAATTTGAATCAGGCTATTGATCTTCCTGTATTTTTCCCAAACTATTCAAACAGATCGGAACAGAAATTACATTATCTTGATGTCCACCGCCAACTCAGATATTATTTGGACAGAACAAAACAACTCAGGAAATCCGATCAACTCTTTGTTTCTTATGCTGATAACAAGAAAGGCCTTCCTGTCTCAAAAGTGACCTTGTCTAGATGGCTTTCTTCTGTCATCTCTGAAATTTATCAGCTCAGGGGAAAACAGCTGTGCTCAAAACCCAAAGCACATTCAACCAGAAGCTTAGCCACTTCCACAGCTTTTCAAGCTAGACTTCCATTAGACACTATTTGTGCAGCAGCCACTTGGGCCACTCCTCATACATTTGTTTCCCATTACAAATTGGATTTGGCCTCCAGGGACAGAGCCAGTTTTGGCTCTACAGTTCTCAAGAGTCTGTTCCATTGAGCCACCCAGGATAGAGGTGCTAGGGACGCGGTCCCATCAAGCAAGAATGAAGGCGAGATTGACAACTTAACATTGAGAAGTTATGTACCTACCATAACGTTCCATGTTAGTTGTTTTCTATCGCCTTCTTTCTTGCGACCCTCCCTCCTTCCCCCAGGCCTGGACAGACCTTTCTCTCTACAAGGAAGTATGCTTCTGAAGACCATACAGTGCTGGTCCTTCTACCATCCTTCAGGTTTTTTTTTTTTCTCTCCTTCTTTCTTCCTTTTGGAAGTTATTATGCTAGGTGCTATTGCCTATTGTCATAAAACGAGATCTGGGTACTTACCGCCTTGCATCATGGGATATGGGGCTGCCTCGAGCTGGTAAAAGTGACTCTCGAGCTTAGCAGTGCAGTGGAGCCGAGGATCGGCTCCGAACCCATCAAGCAAGAAAGAAGGCGAGAGAAGACAACTAACATGGAACGTTATGGTAGGTACATAACTTCTCATTTATAGCTACCCTTTTAGGGGGCACCTGACATCTGGGGCAAGAAAAACTGAAGAAAATGGCATCGGCTGCATGTTTTATACCCCTGACGACCTGACGTCAGGGAAGAGGAGACAGCACCCGATGCAGGACCCAAGACTTTGGAATTCAGGCCGACTGAGGGCAACCTGCCAGCAGGATTACCCAAATGTAATGACTGCAACAGTGAATACACTCGAACATCTACATTTATGGTAAGTGTACACAGCTGTACTTTCTGAGTCAAGGGAACTAAGCACGCATGCGTGGAGTTCCGGGACATTAAAAAAATTTTTTTTTTTGCTAACTTTCTACAGGGGGTGGGGGGACTCGCAATTTATTTTTCTTTTTTCTTTGTACAGGTGGGGGGGCTGCAGTCCTATAGCATGAGCCGTCCCTGACTGCATCCATTTCTTATGAAGGTTTGAAAGGACAACTAGTGTCATAGCAGACTACTTCCTGTAATAGTCTCATGGTATTTCATTTTTTTTCTCCACCATAATGCATTAATTCTAGGCATGGTCAAGGCACACAATGTTAGCACCTTGATGACTTCATTGTCTGTTTGGAAAGAGGTGGAGTTTAGAATTAGTTTAGAGGCAGCGTCTTGGTCCTGTGTTCATGTCTTTAGAAAGCATGACAAAATATACTCCTTTACCAGATCTAGAGTAAGCTTTTCTCCATGTGCTCCTGGACCCTCATCTTTCCACCTCCCAAACTTAATAGCCATGGTAAGCTGCCCATATATCTAAGGCTACCACAGTAGTGGTTATTCCAATATCTTGTGTTATGATAAGTTTACTTACACACCTCTACTTTGTGCGTGTGTATGTGTGTGTATATATGTATATAAAGTGTGGTAGTATGTAATCATGCTGGAGATACTGTTTCATACAACAGTTGCATTTTTTTCTGTTTGCTGTTGACCATCAGTTGCTCCTAGGGCTTCTCCTCATTTGTTTTATCTGCCAAACTTTAGCCTCCTCCAGACTGTCTTACTCATGTTCAGTGCCTGAGAAGAGTTTCAGCCTTCCTGTGGCCGAGCCATACTGCTGCTGAGGAGGGTTTTTCTCCTAAGGACCCATGCTCTTTACACACCCATGCCACCCCAGGGGGATGGGTATGCAGTGGGCTGTTCTGGTGTACCATCCATACCTTTGTGTGAGAGTTTGCCATGCTGAGGACCACACCACCATGTGATTCCAGCTTCCACTGGGGTCAGTTAAGAAGGTGTGTCCAAGAGCATGCATGCAGCAGCAGGGCATGGCCACCCTCCCTATGTTTACCAGTGAGAGCCTGAGGTGCTGTTCAGACTTGGAACACTTCAGCAGCAGTTGGGGCATTATCTGTGTATACCACCAGCACATGTATATATGCAGCTTTATTTGCAAGTGATGTATAAAGATAAAATGAAAATTAGCTTAATCCTTCAGAAAGAAAACAAAAACAAATGCACGCACTCATGGATCTTCATCCATCATAAGTTCCGTATACTTTCTGTCAAAGTCCAGGTAATTTTTCAAGCAAACCCCCATGAGAGTCTTCCTGTTACTCCATGATCTCTACCAGTACATTGCTCAGCCAGCTGCTTGCAAGAATTTCCACTTTTAGCTTGGCTGTGTGGTATAGCAGAATGGAAGCTTTACTATGACCCAGGTGACAAGTTTTGAATAACTGCCCTAGCACAGGATAAATGGACATGAAGGGATTGCATTGAAGGGACATGGCTTACTTGCTTCTTCTGGTGGTAGGGGAGGGTGTTATGGATGATTGTGGGTTGCACATAGGAAATTGCTATTTCTGTGGTGGAGACTGGGGAAACTAATTTCTCATACTAGATGGGAAGGGGCAAGGCTGCTTGCTGGCTGTGCCTTGAATGGAGGGATGTGCTGCATTGTCAGCCCATACAACACACCCTCTTCTACTCTCTAAGCTTAGCACTAAGTAGAAAACCCTTGAACCTCTCCTGATGGCTGTCAGAATGATGATTCCCATTTGACCCTTGTCCCAGTGATGGTGAACGAATGGTCTGAGTGGAGGCTGATCATCATCAGACAGCAGGGACAAAATATTTGAAAAAAAAGAGAGAGAGAAAATACTTTCTACACATCTCCCTCTCCACCTTAAGAGGCAAACTTATCATCTTTAACAATAGTGTCAGTTTTCTACTGAACAGTCATCTCTACAGTGGCACTCTCCCTTTCTCTTCTCCTCTCTCTTTTTCAATATCTCTTCCTTTTATAGTAGGGTTGTGGCCCCCTTTATTGTGGACGGGCATGGCTCATCATTCCTGTCTATGCTTATATCATGGCTCCATATACTCCACAGATGCTGCTAGGGAGCAGTATGCCTCTGTATGTGTTAATCACAAAAAAAAAAAAAAAAAAAAAAACTTTGTTGGTGACCAAATGGATCCAATGTATTAAAAAATAAACTAAATGAAAATAAGAATCCAAACCGTAGGAAACACCTTTAATAACAGCAAAGCTTTGCTGTGTTATTAGAAGTGTTTCCTGCAGTTTGGATTCTTAATTTATCGTTCAGTTTATTTTTTTAAATCAGGTTGTCAGTAGCAGCACCCTTGGCACTACCCCTCAGCAGAAAACATATTTCTATGCAAGAAGGAGGAAGACTACCACCCCATCCTCAGAGATCTCCTTCTGAAACAGTGGAGACTCTCCACTTAATCCTGAAAATCATTTTTTTTTGTATAATGAAGCCTTATCTTCTTTAGAAAAGGCTGAGAGACCCAATTCTGCACAATCTTACAGTTGTAAACATGCTTGTTTATGTAGCTAGGACCTCACCTTTTCAACTACCACAGTGCTTTAATGTCTTTGTTTAATTAAGGGCTGACATCTGTCCATCCAATGCTTTTGAATTGCTTTCCACTGCTGTAATGACCCTGTGAACAGCCAGTGACATCAAAAGAGTTTATTACGTAAGAATGGATCAGAACTAGGTTGTCGGGCTTTTCTTCTGTATCACACATCCAAAGCACATTCACCTATGGCCAATTTAAAGTTACCATTCTAACTACTACATACTTTTAGACTGTGGGAAGAAACCGTAGTACTTGGAGAAAATCCATGTCATCACAGGGAGGACATGGACATGCAGACTCCACACTAAAGACACTCCAGCTAAGAACTGAACTGGGCAACTTTATGCTATGAGGTAGCAGTGCTACTCATTACACCATGATGCTTCCCAAGTGCTGGTTACTCATCTTTTAAAGTGGTATCTGAATATGGAGCCTCCTTTAACTTCAACATCTATTAGTAGTTAGTAACGTTTGTTTTACTTTTGAGTCGCATTTAGCTTCTAACACTACTGTTATAGTTCTTAAAAAGTGTTTTTACATGTAAAACCTTATACATATCCAACTGATCTTGCTTGAGATAATCATTTAGCAACAGAGAGGAATTCACCTCATTTCAAACCAGTTAACTCTACTGACATACAGTTTCTCTTTTGAGTATTCTATAATCTGTTCAACTTGCGGTTTTCTGCCCTAAGCAGGGAGGCAAAGATGGAATAATTTTGTGTCACATAGATGCTAACAGAGCCCTGGAGGTGTCCTATACAAATGATAGTCTGTTAGGCAAACTGACCCAGCAGTATGTTTGTTTTATGAAGGGGAACTGGATAATTCATTAACTAAACTAATCATTTCAAGCATGTAGCTATTTGAGTTGTTTTCTGCTGTGATAAGTGTAATATAACCTTATTTGGAAAGATTAAGGCTAATACTGTCAGCAACTGCATGTGCAGCCTTCCCCACAAAAAAATCTGCTCAGATTATCTCTAAAGCTGCTTACATAGTCATGCGCCCACACATTCTCAGAGTTGATGTCCAGTCTGGGTTTAGCACAGACTTACTTCAGGGAATATTGTAGACCATCTTCCCTTTTGGGAGTCTCCGTGGTATATTGCTTTGTAGTCTTCTTGCAGCAGTAATCCTTGCCACATTCATAATGTAGCAGAGGGTGCAATTTTTACATCCACCTCTCATTAGTTCTTATTATATGCGTGACTAATAAAATGAAGTACTTGTGTCTACATATCCTGAATCAGCCATGTCTTCCAGTTTGTATTTTCCTTTAATACCATATGTGTGGCAGGTGCTGCTACCCAGTTAATCAGCCTTCTAGTAACAAGAGTGAAGTTCTAAAGAAAAAGGTGGTTAAAGGTGTGCCAACACCCCTTTTGAGAATGAAGTGGTATTAACAAAAGGTACAGTTTGCAGATATGGTTACCATGATGTATAGTGTGAGTTAAGCTCACCTTTAACATTAGATGCACTAATAATGGGATCATTGATGTAAGATGGGATGTTCTTCGTGTTTCATTGTTGCAGTCCTTACATTTGGGTTATCTGCTTGCAGGTAGCCCTCAGTTGGCCTGATTAACAAAGTCTTGGGTCCTGCGTTGGTTGCTGTCCCTTCTTCCATGACATCAGGTCGTCAAGGGTATAAAACATGCAGCCAACGCCATTACATCAGTCTTTCTTGCCGTGCGGTGCCTGAAGCAGAAGCAGTTTGCAAGCGCCGGTCGGCCGACTCCTGAAATTTTCATTTTCGAGTTCCAGAACGGAAGTCTTCAACTAAAGCTTTTCTTGCTCCTTACTGATGTCAATAAAAGTTAATAATTGCATTACTTATGGAAAGCAAATACCTCATAAAGATTTTCATTCATACTGTATTCCTTGCCTAGGCCCTGACCACGACATACCTCGCTGTCGGTTTTGTGCTTTATTTAATCAGCGCACTATCCGTCTTCAGTATATTTTCACCTTTAAATATTTTGGTTCTCTGTTTAATTATCCAGAAATGTCAGTTAGCCATCCGACTACTGGGATTCCGAAAAAACGCAGAGATAAAGATAGAGACAGGCCGCCAAGGTCCAAAACTGCCAACGACGCTTCTCCTAAGCCAGTTTGCCGGTACTCAGTGAGGGCTTTAGCAGCCCCTGATGCCCGCTACTGATGATTCGCAAGCTTCTACTGAGACCCATTTGGAGTCCAGTATGCTGCAAGATGCTTCAACTATGGAACCCGCGGATGTCTCTACCTTGGATGGATTCAAAGCCGCTGTGCAGGCACTGGCTTCTGAGGGTGTATTCAGGCCTATGGACTTTCATATTAAACAGACGCCTCCTTCTTTACTTGGGCCTAAATCTCGAACCATGCCTAAAAATCTGATGCCCAGGTGACATGCTCAGGCTTCTATGCCTAAAAAACAAATGATAAGAATGGCTGAAGATCTAATAACTCTAATCAGTAATCAGGGGTAGCTAACCCCCCCCCCCCCAAGAGCCCTAGGACTGAAGTTGATTATCAATCTTCTAACCAGGATTCTGTTTTTTATGATTCTTCTGATGATCTGGATTTGCCCTTATCTACTTATGAAGATTCTGATGCAGAGGACTCCATTCCCTCTGCTTCCCCTCCTGAGAATTTTTCTTTTGGGGAAACCTTACATACTCTAAGGGAGCATTTCCAATGAGAAAGCCAGGATTTTCCTGATTCAAAAAAGAGGCTTAGGTTTTTCCTTCTCCTACCTCAGCATAGGCGTTTAGCTATTCCTCCTGTACTAGACATTGTTGATGATGCTTTTTCGGAATCTAGTTTGGCCCCTGATTCCTTGCCTCCTGCTCCCAGAACACCTCACAGATACTATAGGGTCCCTGAGTCCCACAAGTTCCTTTTTAAAATCCTATTGCAGATCCAGAGACTATTTCTCAGGGGCCCAAGGGCTTTAAGGCCTCTACTGCTAAAAATCCTACCCCTTCTGAAAGAGACTCCAGGGTGCTGGATAGATGGGGTAAGAAGGTTTACACTTCTGCAACCTTGGCCATTAGGGCTTTAAACTGCCAGTTTCATATGTTAAAAGTATCAGCAACATGTTATTGGACTGTTTAAACAGAAAATGATGTTGATTCCTGACTCTGTGGAAAATAAAGAATTACAGGATTTAATGCATTCTGCTGAACAAGTTGGAAAACATACTTTGCAATGTGGTTTTGATTCATTAGAGGCCTCTTGCAGGGCTGCTATTACTGGGTCTGTGCTCAGAAGGCATGCCTGGCTTATGGAGCAATCTTTGCCTGATCATGTTAAAGCTAAATTGTTGGATGCTCCCTTAAATCAGGACCGCCTTTTTGGCAACAAGGCTGAAGAAGTTCTTAAAAAGATGGAAGATAAAGCTAAATCTATGCAAACTGTTAAATATTTCTTACAAGTTCAGCCTCCTAGATTTAGTAGGCACTGGCCCTCTAAGAATTGGTCCTTTCCAGCCCCTTCCATGTCTTCTCAAGCCAAATCCAGACACAGCAAAAAACCCCAGGTTTCAGTCCCAGGGGGGACACAGGACTAAGCAGTGGGGGGGCCTCCACTTTCAAATCTGTGAATAATAAGACTCCCTCCTATGGTAAACTGTCTCAATGACTTCCTTTTAAAATTTCCAAGCACTTATCAACTGACTGCCCCTTTGGGGGGAAAGGTTGCTCTTCATGCAAAGAATTGGGAATTCATTACCCAGGACAAATGGGTTTTAAATATAGTGTCCCATGGGGTACAGATTTCACTTCCACACGTTGCCAACACCAAGCAGGTGGCCGGACCTACACCCAAATCAGTTTGCAGAGGCCCAAAAAGAAGTACTTTCTCTCTTAAGCATGGGGGTTTATTCAGCTGGTACCAGAAGAGGAAAAGGGACAAGGTTTCTACTCAAGACTTTTCCTGGTACCCACAAAAGACAATTCATGGCGTCCTATCCTGGACCTGTCTACTCTACACACCTTTTTGGAGATTCCAAAATTCAAGATGCTGACTCTTCACCAATTACTTCCTGTGCTAGGCAAAGATGCCTGGTTGGCAACACTAGATTTGAAAAAAGCATACCTGCACATCCCAATCAGGGAATCTTGCAGAAGATACCTTCGCTTCAGATGGGGCTACACGCAATATCAGATGTGAGAGTGTTCGATCTCGCCGTTTGTTCTTACACCTGGGTTCGGAGCCGATCCTCGGCTCCGTGTCGGCCGCTTGCAAGCTCTGCATCGAGAAGAAGCTCGAGACAACCTAATACCCACAATCCCCCTCTGCCTTTACCTCAGATCTAGTTTGCCGCTGCAGCGTTCGCATCACTGGGTCGAGCTCGAACAACTAAAGCTAAGATTAAGATTTTTTTCTTGTTATTTCAGGATAATTTTATTCTAAAAAGTTTGTTTAGTGACTAAGTGTGTGTGTGTGGTACAGTTGAGGAATTCTCGGTCCCGTTTAAGTTTAATTTTAAACTTATTAGAGTTTCCCTCGGGGCCTACCACCCCTTACTGGATTGACTACCGGATAGACATTTTTTTTCCTTTACTGGATTCGACAATTTCACCGGATTGGACTTGCTGCTGGACTGGACTTCTCACTTTATTAAGTTTAAGATGTCTGAGAAGGCTAAATCTGGATTCAAGCGTTGCCAATGTGGGCAAAAGATGTCAGTTACTGGCAATCATAGTTCCTGCGTCTACTGTCTTGGCCCTCTCCATCTGCAAGAAGACTGCTCTATTTGTCATTCTTTCAGTGGGAGGGTCATGACAGATAGGCGCAGGAAACTCATGGACAGGGGTTTGTTAAAACCTTCTTTTCAAGAGGCTCTGGATGCTTCAGACCAGGCATCCAAATCCTCGAAGGAATCGAAGACGTCGGAGCCCAAGTCATCGGCTCCGAGCTCTTCAGTTAAGGTTCGATCACCGGTTCCACAGACTTCGGGACCGAGTGTTCAACTGTTGTCAGTTTCCGAGCCTCGAGTCTTGGAACCGGTGACGGAGCTCCCTCCCCAGACACTGTTGAGGTCGGCTCCGTCTTCTATTCCTTCGACCCGTTCTTCCAGGCCCCTCTCTGACACCGATGTAGACCGCGTGGTGCAGAAATTAATGGAGAATACGGCCTTATCCAAACTCATCTCCGTTTCCTCTCAATTGGTGTCGAGACTTGAAGGCCTTCCATTATCTCCATCTGTTCCTCCTCCGAGACCTGTCCAGTCTTTGGAGCCGGAAGAAGCTGATCTACTGATTGTGGAGCCCTCGGTGCCAGAACCGTCCTTTTCTCGGTCGGCTCCATTCACCTCGACTCCGTCGGATCCGGTACCGGAGTCTCGGAGCCGAAGATCCATCCTTGGTTCCGGAACCGAGAGTCGGACCGATGTTTCTGTCCCGACTCTCCCTCTCGGGGCCTCTGCTCGGATCGACTCGGTTCCGTCCTCGGGGTCGATGCCTTCGGTGCCTGTTTCGGGGATTCTTCCCATTTCTTCGGAACCGGGAGATACCTCGACTCGGGACCCGGGGGCCTTCGACCTCATGAGGAAGGTGTTGTCTACCCAGACAACCACATCAGTAGAAGCAGCCTCTCCTCCCCATAAAGGACAGTTATCCTCCTCTGCACCAACAGCTACATCCAAGCGTCGAGCAAACAGAGAGGTGATTGGCAGTCCCTCCCCCCTTCTGAGGATGAGTCAGTCTTGCTGAAGGCATTTGGTGCTCGCCCTTCCTCCTCCTGGGTCACTCCGCCCTTCGATGAGTTAATGGAGCTGATTGCTCGAAGGGCGTGGGAGACACCTGACACGGTGGAACCAGTCCCTAGAAAGCCTAATAAGTATATCACTGCACCCCAAAACAAGGCTTATCTCACAAAGGGAGTTCCAGTGGACGCTATGGTGGTGGCAGCGGCCACGAAAAAGGAGATGGAATCTTCCTCATCTGTCCATCCGCCTAACAAAGATTCTAGGACTATGGACAGGTACGGGAAGCGCATTTTTAGTTCAGCGGCTTTTTCTATGCGATCGCTGAACTATTTGACCCACTTTACACGACTACAGAGGGATCTAATCAAAGAGTTGGGAGATACCCTCCAGGGTACTACAGATGCTGCTGTATCAGAGAAAGTTACAGCACATCTCAATACCCTTGCATCCATTGTGAACTCGTCCATGAGGCTGATTTCATACGCAGCCGAAGGATCGAGTAGGGCAGCAGCTTCAGCGATTGCTCTTCGTAGGCAATCCTGGATGCGCTTATGTTCATTTGCGGAAGCCTTCAAGTCTTCCTTTACTAACGCCCCATTTGATGGTGCCACTTTGGCCCCAAAGTAAAGGAGACCCTTACCCGGTGTGAACAGGAGGGAAAGACTCTGTCTGCTGTCGGAGTCCGTTTTTCCACCCCATCCATACCGTACCCCAAAGGGCAACGCGGTGGAAAAATGTGGTTTCGAAAACCCCAAGGATCTTTCCCAGGCACGCAGGGTGATGCCCCTCTAGAGGCAGAGGAGGGGGCAGAGGTGGAAGACGCCGCCCCGGCGGCAGAGGGGGTCCGCAAAACCAAGGTGACAGGGATACCCCCCCTGGAAAACCTTTTCAGCACTCCTGAGAGGAGGCCCGACTGTCCTGCTCTGGAGGCAGTCGGGGGTCGCTTAGCTTTATACCCTCAGGCCTGGCAAAATCTTACTACAGACAACTGGGTAAAAAGCGTGGTTACCAGAGGTTACAGAATACCCTTCCTATCCACCCCCATTCCAAAGAGAAGACTCCCAGATGTGCCGCCCCATCTGCGAGACCCAGCAGCTATAGAAATTTCAAAGCTGCTAGAAAAAGAGTCATCCAACCAGTTCCAGTGGACCAAATAGGATTCGGAACTTACTCAAGGTTCTTTTTAGTTCCAAAGAAGACAGGGGACTGGAGGCCGATTCTGGACCTAAGCAACCTCAATACCTTCGTCAAGAAAGAAAAGTTTCGAATGGTCACGCTTCAATCGATCCTTCCATTCTTACAGAAGGACGACTGGATGTGCTCAATAGATCTGAAGGACGCATACTACCACATCAAAATGGCCAGGGCGTCCAGAGATCATTTGCGCTTCCGGCTGGGAGCCAGTCACTATCAGTTTCGAGCCCTGCCCTTTGGTCTGACCTCAGCCCCCAGGGTTTTCACCAAATGCATGGCAGTGGTAGCGTCTCATCTGAGACGCCTAGGATTCCAGGTGTTTCCGTATCTGGACGACTGGCTCCTTTCTGCCACCACCCGGCGTCAACTGATACAGGCCAGGGATTACACTCTACAACTTTGTGTTCACCTCGGAATTTCCGTAAATTTCGAAAAATCTTTACTACAGCCATCACAGCATATCTTATTCATAGGAGCGGAATTGGATAAGCATCATTTAATTCTAAGGCTTCCTCCAGAAAGGATAGCCTCACTACAAAGCCACATATCTCTTCTCCTGTCATCCAAAAAATCCCCAGCAAAACTGGTTCTGAAGGTTTTGGGTCTCATGGCAGCTTCTCTCATTGCGATACCATTGGGAAGACTGCACATGAGAGTTCTACAATGGCTACTGTTTGCACAATGGTCGTTCCAACAGCTACCTCTGACACACGAAATTCTGATTACAAACACATGCAAATCACACCTAGCCTGGTGGCTTCAGACTTGCAACCTTTCCAGCGGAAGACCATTTGTGCTACCCACGCCGACAGCTACGGTGACCACGGACGCTTCCCTGATAGGGTGGGGGGGCATCTTTCAGGGACAGACAGTCCAAGGCGAATGGACCAAGTTAGAGTACAATCTGCACATCAGTGTTCTAGAGTTGAGGGCAGTGTTTCTAGCGTTGCAACACTTTGCTCCCCTTCTTCCTCTAGGGACTATTGCAGTACAGACGGACAACATGTCCGTAGTCTGGTACATAAACAAGCAAGGGGGAACCAAGTCTTATCAACTATGCAGAGAGGCCATGAGAATCTGGCAATGGGCGGAGTCCACATGTCGCTTCCTGATAGCAACGCATATCCCGGGGTCATCCAACGTCATAGCCGACAGGCTGAGCAGAGCAATACTGTTGCCTCACGAGTGGTCCCTCAAACAGTCAGTTGCGAAGGAGATTTTTCGCAAGTGGGGCCAGCCTTCCTGCGATCTTTTTGCGTCTCCAATGAACGCCAAATGCAGGAGCTACTTTGCCCTATTACCCCCTCCAGGGGAAGTCCCCAGGGACGCGCTGGTTCACGATTGGCCCCCGGGTCTCCTGTACGCTTTTCCTCCTTTTCCCCTGATTGCAAAGTTTCTGCAGAAAGCCAACAACTTGCAAAGGACGATAATCCTCATTGCCCCATTCTGGCCTCGTCAAATTTGGTTCCCCTTTCTTCTGGCACATCGCATTCGGGGACCCTGGATGCTGGACCCGGAACCAGATCTACTGACACACTCGTCAGGGGCTCCCCACCTCGCTCTTGTCACTCCACCTAGCAGCTTGGCTGCTCCGCTTCCCTACTTAGCCAGGTCTGATCTTCTCTCACCTGCAGTTCAGAATATACTAATAGCTTCTCATAAAGCTTCCACTACAAAGACCTACACTAGTAAATGGAAGCGTTTTGTGTTCTGGGCAAATTCACAGCATTTGGACCCTGTTATAGCTCCTTTAAACAAGATCTTGGAGTTTTTGACAGAATTGTTTCACCAAGGAGCTTCTCCAGCCACTTTAAGAGTGCAATTGGCTGCCATTTCCAACTTTCATGTGGAAGAATGTGGGGCACCTGTTATGGCTCACAGACTTTATAAGGCCTTTTTGAAAGGATCTTTCCATATTAGACCACCAGTTAGAACTCCTACATCTCCTTGGAATCTAAATCTCTTATTATCTAAGTTGATGCTACCTCCATTTGAGCCAGCCTCCTCTTGTTCATTGAAGTATTTGTCGTGGAAGACCCTATTTTTGGTAGCCATTACATCCGCTAGGCGAGTGTCTGAGCTTCAGGCTCTTTCCATTAAACACCCTTATCTGATCTTTCATTCTGACAGAGTATCTCTTCGCACCAATTCATCCTTTCTCCCCAAAGTCTGCTCTATTAATAACATTAATCAATCCATTGAACTGCCTACCTTTTTCAAAAATCACTCCAATAAGTTGGAGTATATGTTAGACAAGTTGGATGTTCATAGACAACTTAGATTTTACTTGGATAGAACAAAAGATCACAGGAAATCTGATCAACTTTTTGTAGCTTTCGCTGATAGCAGGAAAGGTGTAGCAGTTACTAAACGAACCCTTTCCAAATGGCTAACTGATTGTATTATATACGTTTATGATTCTTCAAATCAAACTTTATCTGTCAAACCCAAAGGACATTCTACAAGATCAGTGTCTACATCCCTGGCTCATGCAACTCGCCTACCATTAGACACGATTTGTGCAGCTGCTACTTGGTCTAAACCACATACATTCATCTCTCATTAGAAAGTAGACAGGGTTTCTAGGGACAGGGCAACCTTTGGTTCCACTGTGCTCAAGAACGTTCTCCCGTGAGTTCCTCAGGAACATGGAACTAGGGACGCTACCCAGGTGTAAGAACAAACGGCGAGATCGAACACTCTCACATTTAGAAGTTATGTCCTTACCATAACGTTCCATGTGGAGTGTTCATCTCGCCTTTGTTCTTACATTCCCATCCTCAGGAGGAACGTTCAATTTGATGCCTGGTCTGGGGTATTCTATTTCTGCACTTGCAGTTGTTGTATATATATGATGTACATGTGTATATATATATTTATAGATAGAAGTTTTCTTTCTTTATGTAAATTTTTGGCATGAGTGTGTTCTCTCTCTGACTGCTGGTTTGCTTGCAAACTAGATCTGAGGTAAAGGCAGAGGGGGATTGTGGGTATTAGGTTGTCTCGAGCTTCTTCTCGATGCAGAGCTTGCAGCGACACGGAGCCGAGGATCGGCTCCGAACCCAGGTGTAAGAACAAAGGCGAGATGAACACTCCACATGGAACGTTATGGTAAGGACATAACTTCTAATTCTCTGCACTGCCCTTTGGCTTATCTACTGCTCCCAGGGTATTCACAAAGTGCCTAGCTCCAGTTATTGCATTTTGCAGGCAAAGAAATATTCGGTACTTGCGTATTATCGCAACCAAATTTCCGCACTGCCATAATTTGGTATGTGTGTGCGGAAACTAGTTGCTTAATCTATAAAGGGGACTGTGAAGAAGAAAACATTACTCTGTCAATGTGGGGATGAGCCACAAAGAGGAGAAAGGGTGCGAGTTTGTACCTCTTTACTCCTGAAACTACACAGTGGTGCTCTGCTTTGCAGTGCCTGCATTTGTTAAGACGATGTGAGCTACTGGAAAAGCGAGTCACCAAATACACCCTGTGACAAAAGGAGATTGTAAATATGTCAAGGGCAAGGATTGCTGTTTTTCTTAGGTTAAGTAAAGTGCTGAGTTACACAAACTCCAGTCAATAATTTCAGTTAAGGTGCTAACAAAGTGTCCCCATGGCCATACTTTACAAATACAGATAAACTCAAACTCACTTTCATGATTACACACATAAGTAAGAACACTTCCCAAAACATCTTATTGCCGGACAATGCGCTTCTTCCTGTACTTTGTGGCTGTTAGCAGTTTTTTTTTTTTTTTTTAATTTTGACCTGAAGATGTCTTTACAAATAGTACTCCCCCCCCCCCCCCCCCAAAAAAAAAAAAAGTGACCAAAACCATCATTACAGGGGTCTGCCTTTGCCTTCTCTGAAGGCTTCCTTCCACACAGTCAAAAGAATCCATTTGTCAGAACAGCAGCAGGCATTCTAATTCAAGCGTGCGTGTGTAAGGCACTCTGAAAACAGGAAGCGGGTTTCCTCAAATGTTTGTCTTCCCCTTCACAGACCCTGTAATGCAAAGCTAGTCCACAACAAATAAAAAACAGACCCTAAATACCACCTTACAGTAATTTGTGGCCTCGTTTGTACAGAAGTATTCTAAATTTGCAACCGCGAAAATCTGGTTGCGATAATATGCAAGTACCAAATATTCAAATATACCCATACCTGGACGATTGTCTACTTCAGGCAGAAAGCCAGGGCATAATTTTGAATCATCTGGCCTTTGTACAAAGGGTTCTAACTTGTCTAGGGTACACCATAAACGAAAAGAAGTCACACCTGTTACCCTGTCAACAAATTATATTCCTGGGAGCAAGCTTGAATACAACTTCCCAGATGGCTTACCTCACACCAGAGAAACAAATTCATTTAACAACCTACTTCAAACAAGTGGCCACAAAAACCCTACTATCTGCAAAACAAATACTGCAAGCCTTGGGGTTCATGGCCTCCTGCATTCTTCTAATTCCATATGCAAGACTGCATATGAGGAAACTACAGTGGTATCTAAAAAGCCTATGGTGTCAACATTCTCAGGATCTAGAAGCAATAATTTCTATCATACCTTGCCTACGCCTAGAGTTCCTTTGGTGGCAGACGCCTGCCACCGAAACAAGGGACTACTTTTCACACCACCCCCTGCCGTCCAAACCCTAACAACAGACAATACATGGGGGGCTCACCTGGCAGGGAAGTGCATTCAGGGCAAATGGAACCCAAGTCAAATGCACCTGCATGTCAATCAAAAAGAAATGTTAGCTGTACAGAATGCTCTGACAGCCTCCAAGGACCACATTCTTCCAGGACAACTAATGGTTAAGATGGACAACAACACTGTTATGTGGTACATAAACAAGCAAGGGGGTACATATTCCTACCCCCTCTGCAGACTAGCCATGGCATTGTGGAACACAGCCTTGAGCTACCAAGTGCACCTACAAGCTCAATTCCTGCCAGGAAAATTAAATACAGTGGCAGACAAACTAAGCAGAAACCTCATGGACCCACACGAGTGGAAACTGGAGCCAAGGATTTTCAACATGTTGACAAGCAAATGGGGGAGCCCAGATATAGACCTGTTTGCCTCTCCCCAGAACTACCAATTGGACAACTTTTGCACAAAGACTCCCCACAAACAAGCCTGGAAAGTGAGTGCTGTGTCCTTCAGCTGGAAAAACCTATCAGTCTATGCCTCCCCCCCCCCTGCTCTACAAAGTGCTACTAAAAATCAAACGGGACAAACCAAGGATGATTTTGATTGCTCCAGACTGGACACGCCAACACTGGTACCCCCTCCTGCGCAGTGTCACATTTATCCCCATGACACCTGCCTCAGACTCCTTCCCTGTTGTCTCAGCAGGAGAACCAGATTATGCACCCTCAGATTCTAACACTGAACCTTGCAGCCTGGCTAATTACATAATTTCTCCTTTTCCATCCCTCAGCAGACCTGTGATGGATATCATTTTAGAGGCAAGGAGGCCTAGTACTAGAAAATCTTATGCTGAAAAATGGAAAAGATTCTGTGCCTGGAACCAATCTCAAGGGATGAGCAAGCAGCACCCAATTTACCTCAGATTTTACAGTACTTAACTGAGATGCTTCACAAGGGCCTGTTTTTTTCCTCCATTAAAATCCACGCCTCAGCCATTTCAGTTCATTATAACACAGAACCTCCCCTCTTCTCTCATCCACTGCTCAACCAGTTCCTCAGATGGGCCAAAAATTGAGACCACCCAGGGGAGCTTCAACCCCAGCCTGGGACCTTATCTTTGTTTTGGAGAAACTCACTCTACCTCCTTTCGAGCCAGCTGCTACTGCAGACTTGAAATTTCTTTCTTGGAAAGCAGCTTTCCTTTTAGCAATCACTTCAGCTAGAAGGGTATCTGAATTACAGGCCCTTATGGCAGTGTTGCCTTTCATCATCTTTCATGTGGACAGGGAGTCCCTCAGAACCAATCCATCCTTCATGCCCAAGGTGGTATCCAGTGTGGCTCTTAATCAGTCCAATCATTTGTCAACCTTCTTTCCCAATCCACAGAACAAAGGGGAATGGATACTGCATTCCTTAGATGTGCAGACAACTTAGATTCTACTTGGACAGGACTAAACCTCAAAGGAAATCTGAACAACTGCTGGTGGCATTTGCTGGAGGAGCAGAGGGGGAGGCTATTTCAAAGCAAACCATTTCTAAATGGATAGGCCATTGCATTCATTTCTGCTATAAGCAACATGGAAAACCAATCCCCCAGGGGATCAGACTTCACTCCACCAGGGCTGCATCTACCTCTACAGTCTTTCTCAGAGGCGTCCCTAACAGGGACATCCTAGAAGCTGCTACCTGGAGTTCTGTACATACTTTCACCAAGCATTATCATTTGCTAATTTTCTCTAAATCCAGAGCTGGCTTCGCCACTGCAGTCTTGCAGGGTCTTATAGCTGGTCCTAATGCTATCTAAATTCCTCCTCCCAACCATAGCTTTGGGAATCTACCCAAATGTAATGACTGCAACAGTGAAACATGAAGAACATAGTACAGTTTTGTACACCTGCCATAAATGTAGATGTTTGAATGTATTCACTGTTGCAGTCCTGGTTACCCTCCCTCCAGCCCCTTACTTCTTTTGGCTATACATCTACTCTCCTGTATTTGATTTTTTGTTGGAGGTATATCATTGTACTTTTATGTTTAATTGCTTCCCATTAGGGAGGCACCTGACATCTGGGGCAAGAAAAACTGATGTAAAGGCGTCTGCTGCATGTTTTATACCCCTGACGACCTGACATCATGGAAGAAGGGACAGCAACTGACACAGGACCCAAGACTTTGTTAATCAGGCTGACTGAGGGCTACCTGCAAGCAGATAACCCAAATGTAATGACTGCAACAGTGAATACACTCGAACATCTACATTTATGGTAAGTGTACACAACTGTACTTTCCCTCCTCCCCTTGCTTCTGTTGGCATATTGGATTTGGTTACCACTACACTAAATTCTGAATCTCCTTTTTAACCTGCTTGTTTTTTTTCTGACTGTTAGAATTTCAACATCCTTTTGCATATACTAAAAAGTTTACCAGAATTTAAAAGCACCATTTGTATTTATATGGGTAGTGAAAATACTTTGACCATTACTGGTTCATAACATGTAGAACCTTATAGACATTCATCTGCCAAAATCATGAACCAGGTTAATAGCTATGAAGGAATTTGTATTTGAATTGGTCTCCATTTGCCTGTATACTTATCTGCTTCTATTTACCTAATATTGCCGCAAGGACTTGTTTGTTACAGTATTACTGCCTATATTCACAGGGCAATGAAAAGATTAGAAGTGATTAAGGAGATCGCTCTGTTATAGCTGGGATTCCTTATGCTGGCCATGGCTTAAGATTAGTTTTGTAACAAATATAGAGACTCTACTACTTTATGAATATAATAAAGTATTCTATGAACTAAACTAACATGGAAATGGAGAAATATTTTTCCAGTAGGGACTATTGCAAGTAGGGGTACAGAAAATAGGTAAGAGTGAACTGGAATTTAGTGTAAGGAATTAGCGAAGGATCCAAATAATGGGAGGGGGAAAGTAGAATGAGATGAAGCTAAGCAGAGGTATGGATGGCAGAACAGAGGCCACCTTCCCTAACAGGGATTGAGAACAGAAAAGGGCTAGTGAATGCTAAGTGAAAGACTAGCTCTAGTAGAGATTTTAGCTAAGTCTACATCAGAAACTGTGATTAAAAAAGGATTAATTAGTAAAAAATATAAACTATTGCATTGTATCTGTAAGAGTCAGTTAAAGGACGTTAGAACAAATGTGAAGAGAGAATAGAAAGGCAGTTTATAGACATACAAGGAGGAGGACAGCTGTATCATTCTCAAGTATGCAGCAAAGTCCAGAAGGCTTCGGATTTTTGTGTTGAAATATTCCATAGGTATTTTGTACCCCAGGCAGATTTCAGAGGATTCAGGTAGATGGTGAATGCTGGAGGTGTGATAGAAAAGAATGAGGTGATTTGGAACATGTGTTTTGGGAATGTAACATTCTTAGATTTAAAAAAAAAAACTCCTACAGAGCCATAAATGTTTAGGGAGCAAATAGTTTTAACTAAAGAAATTATCTTTTTGACCTGGAATATAGGATCTGAATTGCAGAGACATAGTAAGGGCTTACTAAGTTTAATGCTGTTGTCTGCCATAAAAGCAGTTTATTAGACAATAGATCTGAAGTAGTTAACTTCATTTGATCATCAACCTGTAAGTTGAAGGATCTGGACCAGATACGAGACGGCAGTTTCACCAGTATCTGATCCGAGCACCAAGCTCCTCCCCATTACCCGTAATACCCCTCTATCTCCTTCCTTTCCTAACTTCTCGTTTGTCGTGGCTTTGCCAAGCAGTGTGGTCTCGAGCTCCAGGTGTGGTAGGCACTTTTTCTACTGTATTTATGGGTGTTTGAGTTGCTGTTAGTGTAGGCAGGTTTCCTACTGTCCCTTGCCTTCCCTTTCCTCGGTTTGCATCACGTTTCCCATTAAAAAAAAAAGAAAAAAAAAGTTGCTTCTGTGTTGTAGGTAGTATAGGCCTTATCTCCCTTCCCCCTCCTTGTGAGTGTGTGTGTGTGTGTGTGTGTGTGTGTGTGTGTGTGTGTGTGTGTGTGTGTGTGTGTGTGTGTGTGTGTGTGTGTGTGTGTGTTGGGGTTGGGTAGTTTAGTTTAAACCTTGTTGGTTTAAACGTTTTGGTACCTTGTACCTTCTGTGTTGGATATGGCAGATCAGCAGGCCAAGCTGGTCTTTAGAAAATGCACAGAGCGTGGTCATAAGTTGTCCCCAGCGGATGGCCACACACTGTGCTGTGTGTCTGGGGGCAGCCCATCTTTCTTCAGACTGCCCTATTTGTGCGGGGTTCAACCCCAGGGCCCTAAAGGATCTTAGGGCAAAATTGATCCTCATGGGACTTCTCCTTGCTACAGAGGCAGCAGCCTCCTCTTCTTCTGTTGCAGTCATGGCTGTGACTGCGCCTTCATCTTCAGCCACTGTCTCCTCCTCTCCCTCAAAGGCTGAGACTCAGCCTCCTGGACAGAGAGGCTTGTGGATAGGGAGTCAAAAAAAAGAGAGGAGCAAGGACAGAGAGAGACAAAGGGAGGAAGAGCTCCCTGGAGCAGTCGGATCCGGTGGGTCCTCCCCCTAAACAGACAGCTTTTTCCAGGCCAGCTTCTCCTCGGCTCCAATCGCAGAGGTTTTCACTGTAGCCAGAGGAGCTTGAACCTCTTGCCAGGGCCTCCGTACACCGACCCAGCCGGTGTCAGACTCGTCGCGGTCCACCAGAAGTCTATCTGAAGCGGGCATAGACAAAATGACGAGAGGGTTTATTTGCACCCAGACTCAGAGGGGGTCTTACCAGCCCCCTCTCCCTTTGGAGGGGGGAGCTCATGTCCCTTCTTTGCCCCAATATCTCCTTCTCCAGTCTGGCCCCCAGTATCGAGTTCTTGGATCCGAGAGGTCCCGGAGTCAGGGGGCCGGCGCCGATGGTACCATGTACCTCAGCGCTGGCCATTACCTTGAGCACGTCTGATCCGACTGGTTTGGATCCGAGCGACTCTCTGAGCTGAAGCTTGGGAGTCGGATCCGAGGGCTTGGGCCTTTCTCCTTTGGCTCCGATGCTGTCGGTTTAAGGCCTACCCCTCAGTATCTCTGCTCCGTCAGGCTCGGCTCTGATCCCCATGCCAGATCCAGGGAGAGCAGTTTCCTTGCCAGTTTCTCAGGAGGCTTGCTCTCCCTCTGCTTTCAACATGGTGGAGAGGATTCTGTCCAGGGGATCGAGACCCTGACTATCTCTTCGGATTCTTCCCCTACTCCTTTGCCTCTGGGTGCATCTTCTGCCATTTTGCCCATGCAGGGACAGCCCATGCTCGATGTGCCCCAGACTGTTTCCCTCGAGGAACCACAAGTAGTTTGCAATCCCTCTCCAGAGGGTCCCACTGAAGAGATCCCTTGCAAATGAACATGCAAAAGGAAGCACCTGGACTTAACTCTCCAGAGCCCCTCACTGAGGATACCAACTTGGAGGAAGGGGAAGGTTCCCCCAGATCCACCCCACAATGATGTTTCCTTTGGAGACATCATGGAAATCCTGCAGCAGTGGGGGGGGGGGGTTAGTCTGCCCCCCCAAACCTTCCTTGGATGAGTCGGTGTTCCTGGAGCCCTTCAACACAGGCCCGTCTACCTCCTTGGTGTCCCCCCTCCCCTGCGGATCCCTTGGTGGACCTCATTAGCACCAGGGTATGGAAGGAGCCGGACACTGTGGGGCCACTCCTTAGGCACCCCAGTAAGATCTTGAGACCTCCAGTAGACAGACCAAGTTGGAACATGGACACCATGGTGGTAACAGCTGCCACTAAGAAAGAACTAGCCCAGGAAAGTTGTACGGTCCATCCCCCCCGACAGAGTGTCCAGGGCGATGGATCATCACTGAAAGTGGACATATGCTTCAGCCACCTTTTCTATAAGGGCGCTGAATTATTTGGCCCATGTTACTAGACTACAGCTAGACCTCATCAAGGAGTTCACTGAATCGCCCTCAAAGTCCATGTCTCCAGAGGATAAACACACATTCTTCGCGAGGATGGTCACTCTCAAAGCGGTTGCAAATATGTCCATGCGCCTCTTCTCACATGCCACTGAAGGAGCAGCAAGGGCTGCCGGGTCCGGCGTTGCCATGAGGCGACACGCCTGGCTTAGGCTTTGTAAATTCATGGAACCACCAAATACGTGAAGAAATATCGCTGATGAAGCGTGCATAGTGCACGCAAAAGCGCTCATCTCTTTTATTTTTATTCTTTTTCATGTTTGCCATTGGAATAAAAGCAACATTTGTTTTACAACTGAAGTTTTCGTGATATATGTTCGTGGCTGAAGTTCTCGTGGTGTATCCTACAGTCTCATTACTTTAAATTCATGGAACCCTTCAAGGAATCTTTTTTGAATGCTCCGTACGATGGTCTTCCTTGTTTGGGAAGATGGTTCGTGAGACATTAGTCCAGAGTGAGAGGACAGGAAGACACTGTCTGCTGTCGGAATCCTCTTCTCTAGCCCCCAAAGATCCTTCTCCAGGAATCGGAGGGGGCAAAAGAAGTTGTGGTTCTGGAAGTCTCAGTATGCCCAGAACACTCGGGACTCACCTTCCCCTAGAGACAGAGGGGGTCAGGACAGATGCTGGCCCAGAGGCGGGGGGAGGTCTGAGAAATTTTGGGTGTCGAGAACCGTTCTCTGACATGCCCGCACAGCAACCCTGAGGGTTTGCTGGACTGATGTTCATCGTGTTACACTGCTGCAGTCATTACACTTGGGTTCCCCAGTCAGCCTGAGTTCCAAAGTCTTGGTCCGGCGTCAATTGCTGTCGCCTCCTCCCTGACGTCAGTGCGACAGGGATATATAAGATGCAGCCGACCCCATTTTCTTCAGTCTTTCTTGCCGCACGGTGCCCGAAGCAAAAGCAGTTCGCAAGTGCCGGTCGGCCAACTCCTGAGATTTTCTTTCCGAATCCAGAACCGAAGTCTTCTACAAAGCTAAGTACCCCATTGGGGAAACCTTTTCTTGCCTCAGACCGATGTCAGTAAAAGTTAATAACTGTATTTCTTGTGGGAAGCAAATACCTCATAAGGATTTCCACTCCTATTGTATCCCATGCCTAGGCCCAGACCACGACGTCACTGGTTGTCTGTTTTGTGCTAGGTTTAACAAGCGCACTATTAAACGTCGGTTTGATTTTGCCCAACATTATTTTGGGAGAAAATTCACTTACACCATGCTGTCGGAACTTCCGATGATCAGAATACATAAAAAGTGCAAAGACAAGGACAGGCATCCCAGGCCCAAAACTGACAACGAGGCCTCTTCTAGGCCGGTCGCCGGTTTTCAGCGAGGCGCCTATGCAGCCCCTGATGATCGCTTCCACAGAACCACAGACCGCCTCCGACTCCCACGTGGAGCTGGCTGGGCCTTCGGAGGCACAAGGTTTTCAGCCTACCGAAACTAACCCTTCAGAGGGAACCAAAGTAGCTGAGCAATCCACAGCTTCAGAGGGTGTTTTCAGACCTTCCCAGTTAACCATTAAACCCTCTGCTAAGTCTAAGCCCCCCTTAAAAACAAAGACACAGATACAGCATTCTCCAGGACAGGCCTCCATGCCTAAGAAACAAATGCTCAAAATGGCCGAAGACCTAATCACCCTGATCAGGGGGTCCCATCCCTCACCTGATAAAAGGCCCAGACAGGATGCAGACTATGAATCTTCCAGCCAGGTGTCCATTTATTCAGATTCATCCTCAGACCTAAAATATTCTTTCCCCCCTTATGAGGATTCTGATGCTGAGGAATCAATTCCATCAGCCCCTCCGCCTGAGGACTACTCCTTTGGGGAGACCTTACATACCATGAGGGAGCATTTCCACTGGGAAGGTCAGGATTACTCAGAATCCAAGAAAAGGCTCAGAGACTTCCTTTTATTACCTCAGCACAGACCCCTTGCTATTCCACCAGTGTTAGATATTGTGGATGATGTGTACACTGAATCCAGCTTAAACACTGGCTCCTTACCTCCAGCCTCAGTTAAACCTGATAGATATTACAGAGTCCCTGACTCTCACAAATTTCTGTATAAAAGCCCTGTTGCTGACCCTGAAACCATTTCTCAGGGACCCAAAGGGATTAAGGCCTCATCAGCAAAAAACTCAGTTCCCTCTGACAGAGATTCCAGAGCACTAGACAGATGGGGAAAGAAAGTATACACGTCTGCAGCTTAAGCAATGAGAGCCTTAAATTGCCAGTTTCACATGCTAAAATATCAGCAATTTTTGATGTCTCAGTTGAAACAAAAGTTGCTTCCAGATTCAGATCCTCCTAATTTTAAAGAAATGCAGGATTTATTGCTTGCAGCTGAACAAGTGGGAAAACATATTTTGCAATGTGGTGTTGATTCCTTAGAGGCCTCCTGTAGAGCAACAGTTACAGGCTCTGTCATTAGAAGACATGCTTGGTTAAAATAACATACGTTACCAGATCATGTTAAGGCAAAATTATTGGATGCACCTTTGCAGCGGGATGTGTTGTTTGGAGTTAAGGCAGAGGAGGTGTTAAATAAAATGGAGGATAAGGCAAAATCTATGCAAACGGTGAAGGATTTCTTACAGGTTCAGCCTCCTCGTTTTAGCAGAAACTGGCCAACAAAGAATTGGTCCTTTCCAGTCACAGACAGACCTCAAAGGGGCAGATGCAGACGTCCACGAGGTAGAGGTCAAGCACAAGGTCCTTACAGGTCTCGACAATGGGGTACACCAGGCCATAAAGAAGGGGAAGACAGGCCCCAACCATATAAAAAGCAGCCTCAATGACTTCCCACTACAGCTGCCAAACAGCTCTCTCTTGGCAGCCCCCTTAGGAGGAAAACTGGCACTTTTCTATCACAATTGGCATTGCATCACCAAAGACAAATGGGTTCTCAACATTGTATCTCAAGGTTACAGGTTCCACTTTCACACTCTGCCAAGGTTAAAAGGAATGCCAAATCTGCCACCAAATCAATGGGCAGAGGCTCAAAAACAAATTACAGCACTCATGGACAAGAGAGCTATTCAAAAGTTACCACCACAGGAGCAAGGACAAGGATTTTACTCAAGACCCTTTCTGGTTCCCAGAAAAGACAAAGGCTGGAAAATGTTCCGAAATTCAAAATGTTGACACTACAGCAGCTTCTTCCCATGCTGGGCAAGAAAGCTTGGTTCGTGACTTTGGACCTCAAGGAGACATACCTGCATGTTCCTATCAGACAAAACTGCAGAAGATACCTCAGATTCATAGCTGGTTCAATGCACTATCAATTTTCTGCACTGCCCTTTGGCTTATCTACTGCGCCCAGGGTCTTCACAAAGTTCCTGGCACCAGTAATTGCATTTTGCAGACAAAAAGGAATTCAAATTTATCCGTACCTGGACGACTGCCTTATTCAAGCAGAGAGCAAGGACATTCTCCTAAAGCATCTGGCATTCGTAAAAAAGTTATTAAGTTGCCTGGGGTACACAGTAAATGAAAAGAAATCAAAACTAGTGCCCTCACAAGAGATAATATTCCTGGGTGCCAGCTTGAACACAATGGCCCAGATGGCTTATCTCATGCCAGACAAGCAAGGACAACTGACTCAATGCTTTCAATTGATGGCAACAAAGACCCAACTCCCTGCAAGAAAAATTCTGCAGGCCTTGGGCTACATTGTATCTTGCATACTACTAATTCCATATGCCAGACTGCATATGAGGAAACTACAATGGTACCTAAAGAGTGTATGGTCTCAACACTGTCAAAGTTTGGAAACAGTTATACCACTAATTCCTTGCCTTCAACAGGAGTTTCGATGGTGGGCTCAAGCTTGTCACCTCAACAAGGGACAGCCTTTTACTCAACCCACAGCCAGGCAAACGCTGACAACAGATGCTTCGGATTACCCCTGGGGAGCACACATGGCAGGAAAATGTATTCAGGGCGAGTGGCCCGCAAAGCAAAGGCATCTTCACATCAATCAATAAGAGATCCTAGCTGTACAAAATGCACTTATAGCTTTCAAGGACCTGCTGCATCCAGGACAACTACTACTAAAGACAGACAACACCACAGTTATGTGGTACATAAATAAGCAAGGGGGCACACACTCCTACCCCCTCTGCAGACAAGCCATGACCTTGTGGAACACCGCTCTACAATACCAAGTTCATCTGCAAGCACAATTCCTGCCAGGAGAGAAAAACACACTGGCAGACGACCTAAGCAGAAACATCATGGATCCCCACGAATGGGAATTGAATCCACAAATATTCAGAATGATAACACAAAAATGGTGGAGCCCGGACATAGATCTGTTTGCATCCCCAATGAACTGCCAGCTACAGAAATTCTGCACAAGGAGTTACCATCCACAAGCATGGAAAGTGGATGCCATCTCATTCAGCTGGAAAAACCTGCAAGTATATGCTTTCCCACCTTTACCTTTCCTTCCAAAGGTACTCATAAAAGCCAGGCAAGAAGAGCCAAAGATGATCCTGATTGCACCAGACTGGCCACGCCAGCACTGGTACCCAATCTTAAAGAACTTATCACAAGAACCACCCTGGATTTTGCCTCAAATCCCACATTTGCTGACACAGCACAACAATCAGATACTTCACAGCCAGCTAAAAACCTTAAACCTAGTTGCATGGAAAATTCCTTAGTCAAGCAAGCAATGCCTCTCTCCAAAGCTGTTATGGATGTCATTCTGGAGGCCAGAAGGCCTAGCACCAGGAAAACCTATTCGGATAAATGGAAGAGATTCTGTGCCTAGAACCAGGTGCACAGCCTTTGACCCTCTTGTCCCAAACATTCCTCGGATACTTCAATATTTAACTGAGATACTGGACAAGGGCCTCTCCTTCTCATCCACCAAGATCCACGAGACTGCCATTTCTGTTCATTACAACACGGATCCACCAGTTTTCTCTAATCCTTTGCTCAAACAGTACCTCAGAGAGCCTAAAAACATAAGACCGCCCCGTAGAGCACCTACTCCAACTTGGGATCTCAACTTTGTTTTGGAAAAATTAACTTTACCTCCTTTTGAGCCAGCTAACACAGCAGAATTAAAATATATCTCTTGGAAAACTGCTCTGCTACTGGTAATAACATCAGCACGAAGAGTTTCAGAATTACAGGCACTAATGGTAGTGGAACCTTTCCTCATTTTCCACCAGGACAGGGTGTCTTCAAGAACTAACCCTACTTTTATGCCAAAGGTGGTATCAAGTGTGGCTCTAAACCAAACTATTCACTTGCCAACTTTTTATCCAAAACCACAGAACAAAGGGGAGAGACTACTGCATTCTTTGGACATTCACAGACAGTTACACTTCTACTTGGACAAAATCAAAGCTTTCAGAAAATCTGAGCAATTATTGGTAGCATATGCTGCAGGAGCACAGGGAAAAGCAATTTCAAAACAGACTATTTCAAAATGGATAGGACATTGTATACGTTTTTGCTATACACACCATGGGAAACCTGTACCTAGCAGCATTAAATCTCACTCCACCAGGGCAAAAGCCACTTCAGCTGCCTACCTCAGTAAGGATATTTTGGAAGCAGCAACATGGAGTTCTGTGCATACCTTCACCAAGCATTACCATTTGCCTTTATACTCCAAATCCAGAGCTGGCTTCGCCACTGCTGTGCTGCAGGGCCTTATAGTCACCCCTAATGCCTTATAGAACCAGCCACCCTACCTCAGCTTTAGGATTCCACCCAAGTGTAATGACTGCAGCAGTGTAACACGATGAACATAGTACAGTTTTGTACCTACCGTAAATGTAGATGTTCCAAGTGTAAGAACTGCTGCAGTCCAGGTTACCCTCCTTCCTTCCCCTCTTACTGTCTGGTACGTACCTAGGTCTTCTACCCTTTACTACCTATGGGGAGTATTTGCTGGTAACTGAAAGTTTTGATTGCTTTTCTTATGTATGTTTTATTAGCAATTTACATTGCCTACCTTTTTGGGGGCACCTGACATCTGGGGCAAGGAAAACTGAAGAAAATGGCGTTGGCTGCATCTTATATACCCCTGTCGCACTGACGTCACAGAGGAGGTGACAGCAACTGACGCCAGACCAAGACTTTGGAACTCAGGCCAACTGGGGAACCGCCTGACGGCAGGATAACCTAAGTGCAATGACTGCAGCAGTGTTTACACTCGAACATCTACATTTATGGTAGGTACAAAACTGTACTTTCTGCTCTGGAGGCAGTCGGGGGTCTCCTTTTGATGCACTTGATGGCATGGGAGTCAGTGTCATCAGACTGTTGGGTGCTTTAAATAATATCCAGGAGGTATACAGTCCCCTTTCTGACTCCTCCCATTCCACCAAAACACTTCCCGGACATTCTACCCGTGCAAACGGAGGCAGCAGCACTCAAAATAAAAAATCTGCTAACAAAACGAGTCATCTAGCCCATCCCCCTAGATCAGTCTGGATAAGGCATTTATTCCAGGTTTTTTTTAGTGCCAAAAAGACTGTGGACCTAAGGCCTATTCTGGACCTTCCCACTCTAAACCTATCAGTTGCCAAAGAGAAGTTCCGGATGGTCACTGTACAATCCATCCTGCCTTATCTGCAGGAGAAAGACTGGATGTGCTCACTGGATCTCCAGGACGTGTACTATCACATCAAAATGCACAGGCACTCCAGAAGGTTCCTCTGCTTTTGGCTAGGGGCCAATCACTATCAATTCTGAGCCCTACCCTTCGGTCTCTCCACAGCCCCCAGGGTGTTCACTAAGGTCATGGCAGTAATAGCGGCTCACCTGAGGCTTCAGGGGATACAGGTGTGCCCGTATTTGGATGATTGGCTCTTTGCCGCTTCCACCAGGCATCTACTTTGTCAGGCCAGAGACTATTTCCCGAAATTGTCAGACTTGCTTGGGCATCACAATCAGCATATCCAAGTCTTCTCTAGACCCTGTTCAGGTCTTAGACTACATAGGAATGAGAATCAATATGTTTCAAACCAAGGTCTTTCCAACTCCAGAGAGAGTCCTAAACTTAAGACTTCATGTATCTGTGATCCTTCAGTCTTATCTGAAGCCGAGGCAGTTTTAAGAGCCTAAGGTTCCATGGCAGCCACCATTACTCTTCTTCCCTGTGCTCATCTTCATATGTGAGTTCTGCAGTGTATGCTAGCAGTCCAATGGTCCTTTTTAGATCTGCCATTGACGCATCTTATTCACATAAGGAACACGTGCAGGAAGTCCCTCCTTTGGTGGATATGCTCCCCAGAGCTAGTAGAGGGATGTACATTTATTGCAGCACCCCCCCCAAGCCATGGTGACCATGGACACCTCCCAACTAGGGTGTGGGGGGCATTGCTCGGGCAGGACAGTCCAAGGCACATGGTCCCTGAATGAGACCAAATTGCATATCAGTGTTCTAGAGATGAGGGCGGTCTTATTAGCGTTGCAGGCCCTTCATGCCTTTCTCCCACTGGGAATGATTGCAATTCAGACAGACAATATGTCAGTGGTCTGGTACATCAACAAGCAGGGAGGAACTAGGTCTTACCCCCTTTGTCTTGAGGCCATGAGAGTGTGGGAATTGGCAATCTCCACCAGCCGTTTGCTGGTAGCAATGCACATTCCGGGTTGATCCAACATTCTGGTGGACAAACTGAGCAGAACTATTCTAATGCCTTATGAGTGGTCTCTGAATCCTTCTGCAGCAGAGCAGATCTTCCTCGAGTGGGGTCGGCCTTGGTGCGATCTTTTCGCTTCTCCTTCCAGCGCAAAGTGCAGCGAATTCTTTACTCTGATCCCCCCACAGGGGGAATCTCCCAGGGATGCTCTAGTCCATTCTTGACCTCCCGGTCTTATTTATGCTTATCCCCCTTTACCTCTCATGACAAAATTTCTACAGAAGGCTTGCTGATTGGGGAGCCGAATCATCCTCTTTGCCCCATTCTGGCCCCGCCAAATCTGGTTTCCCTGTCTTTGGTCTCATCTGGTAGTTCCTCCTTGGATCTTGGATCCAATACTGGATCTTATTTCGCACTCCTCGAGGGTCCTTCATCCAGACCTGGGCAGTCTGAAGCTCATGGCTTGGCTGCTCCATTTCACTTGATTGCTAGGACTCCCAGTCTGTCTTCCCCAGTCAAGACTATTCTGGTGGCAGCCCATAAAATCATCTACCAGAAAAATATACTGTACCAAATGGAAGCATTTTTCTATCTGGGCTTCTCAGAGGGATTTGGACCCTTTCACAGCACCTGTTCCAGTGGTCCTTGAGTTTTTGGCATACATTTTTCAGCAGGGTACCAGCTCATCTACAGTGAAAGTTCAACTGGTGGCCATTTTCAATTTCCATGTAGGTGAGAACATGGTTTCTTTAGCTTCCTCCAGATTTTGCAAAACCTTTACTAAAGGTACCTTTCTTTTAAGACCCCCAGTTAAAGATCCTAACCCTCCTTGGGACCTTACCCTACTTTTACAAGCTTTGGTTGCTCCATCCTTTTAGCCTGCTGCTTCTGCGGACTTGAAATTTTTATCCTGTAAAACAGCTTTTTTAGTGTCTATTACCTCGGCTAGGAGAGTGTCAGAACTCCAAGCATCATCTGTTAAACCTCCATATATAATTTTTCATAACGACAGGGTTTCACTTCATACTAATCCTTCCTTTCCGCCTAAAGTGGCCTCAGAAACAATAGTCAATCAATCAATTTACCTTCGTCTTTCCAAATTTTCAGAACGGGGTGAATATAAATTGCATTTGTTAGACATACATGGACAGCTACATTTCTACTTACACAGGACTAAAGCCCATCGCAAGTTTGACCAGTTGTTTGTGTCCTTTGCTACGCCCTTTCTGGGCAAACTGGTTTCTAAGGCAACTATTGCCAGATGGATTTCCCTTTGCATCCAGTTGTTTGTGTCCTTTGCTACGCCCTTTTTGGGCAAACCGGTTTCTAAGGCAACTATTGCCAGATGGATTCCCCTTTGCATCCTTCAGGTTTACAAGGACAAAAGGTATGTCTCTTCCGGGTAGGATAAATGCCCATTCTACAAGGTCCATGGCTACTTCAGCTGCCTTTTAGTCTTGAGTGTCTTTGGATGACATTTGTTCGGCAGCTACTTGGTCCTCATCTCACACCTTTATTTCTCGTTAGAAATTGGACATAGTTTCCAGAGGGAGAGCATCCTTTGGCTCCGCGGTGCTCCAAAATATCCTTCCATGAGGGCCACCCCAAGATTTTTTGGTAGCTGGGGACTCTGTCCCACAGGTTGATGACGAAGTGAAGTTAACTACTTCAAATAAAGAAAATGTTCTTCATGTTTCACTGTTGCAGTCATCACATTTGGCTTATCTGCCTGCAGGTAGCCCTCAGCTGGCCTGAATTCCAGAGTCTTGGGATTTCTGCATCAGATGCTGTTGCTTCTTCCATGACGTCAGGTCTTCAGGGGGTATAAAACATGCAGCTGACGCCATTACATCAGTCTTTCTTACCGTGCAGTGCCCGAAGCAGAAGCAGTTCGCAAGTGCCGATCTGCCACCTGCTGAAATTTTTGTTTTTCGAGTTTCAGACATGAAGTCTTCTAAAAGATAAGTACCCCGTTGGGGATCCTTTTTTCTTGCCCCAACCGATTTCAAAAAAATTTAATAATTGTCTTGCCTGTGGAAAGCAAATACCTCACAGAGATTTTCATTCTTACTGCGTCACCTGTTTAGACCCAGACCACGATGTCCCTCACTGTCAGTTTTGTGCCTTGTTCAACGCCCGAACTATTCGTCATCGGGCTATTTTTGTCACTAAATTGTTTTGCTCTCAATCTCCGTATTCCTAAATGGCTTTGATAAGCCATTCGACTACCAATCTTCCAAAAAAAGTAAGGATAAAGATGGATACAGACCGTATTGGTCCAAAACAGCCGACGCTACCGTTAAGCTAGTCGCCAGTCTGCTGGTACTCAGGCGCTTTCACAGCCCCTGATACCCACTTCTACAGATTCACAAGCCTCTACTGAGACCCATTCGGAGACCAGTATGCCGCGAGATGCATCTTCGACTATGGAACCTGCAGATGTCTCTACCTTGGATGGGTCTGGAACCACTGTGCAGGCACCGGCTTCTGAGGGTGTATTCAGGCCTTCCGATTTTCATATTAAACCGACGACTTCGCTTCAAACCAAAAAATACAGAATTTCTCAGGCCTAAAGTTTGCACTATGCCTAGGAAACCGATGACCAAAGCGCATTCTCAGGCCCACATGCCACAAAAACAAATGCTTAGAATTGCTGAAGATATTATTACTTTAGGGAAAGTCAGCCTTCCCCATCAAAAAGACCAATAACTGATTTTCCTTCCAATTCTTCTAATCAGGAGTTTGATAACGCTGACCCTTCTGATTACCAGGACTTACCTTTATCTACCTATGAGGATTCTGATGCAGAGGATTCCATTCCCTCTGCTTCCCCAACAGAAGATTTTTCTTTTGGTGAAACCCTGCATACCCTTAGAGAGCATTTCCGCTGAGAGAGCTAGGACTACTCAGTCCAAAAAGAGACTCAGGGAATTTTTTAATTTGCCTCGGCACAGGCCTCTAGCTATCCCTCCAGTTCTGGAAATTGTAGATGATGTCTTCTTGGAATCCAGCCTTACCCCTGACTCCAGTTCCCAGGAAACCTGATAGGTACTATAGAGTACCTGAGTCCCACAAATTCCTCTTTAAGAATCCTGCTGCACATCCAGACACCATTTCCCAGGTACCTAAAGGCATTAAGGCTACAATGGCTAAAAGTCCTACCCCTTCAGACAGGGATTCTAGAGCTTTAGACAGATGGGTTAAGAAGGTATACACCTCTGCTACTCTTGGCATCAGGGCTTTAAATTGCCAATTTCATATGTTAAAGTATCAGCAACATGTTATGGAACTAATTAAACAGAAAATGATGATACCTGATTGTGCAGAACATAAAGATTTGCAAGAGTTAATGCATTCTGCTAACCGAGTTGGTAAACATACTTTGCAATGAGATTTTGATGCCTTAGAAGCATCTTGCAGGGCTGCTGTCATTGGGTCTGTTCTTAGAAGGCATGTCTGTGTCACTACTAGACAGAGGCACAGTAAACTAAACCCTAAAAGGGCGTAGTATTCTCATCCTAAAGCCACACACACTCTGGCTAGGCTTATAAATGCCCTAGGGCAGATAGCCTAGTACGAACCTGTGAACCTATGCTTCGCTTAAGGAACAAAACTTGCCAGACCATGTCAAAGCAAAATTACTAGATGCACCATTAAACCAAGAACATCTATTTGGCAGTAAAGCTTTAGAAGTCCTCAAAAGGATGGAGGAAAAAGCTAAATCTATACAAACTGTTAAAGATTTCTTACAGGTTCAGCCACCTAGATTCAGTAGGCATTGGCCTTCAAAAAACTGGTCTTTTCCAGTCCCTCCCAAACCTTCTCAGTCCAAACCTGGGGTCAGCAGACCACCAAGACTACAGTCTCAGTGTATGCACAGATCTAAGCCAGGGAGTAGTAAGCTGCCATCCTATGGTAAAATCTCACAATGGCTTATCCTTAACTCTTCTAAGCCTTGCCCGAATATTTGCACCTTTAGGAGGGAAACTTGCCCTGCATGCCAAAAACTTTGAGTACATTACCCAGGACAGATGGGTTTTAACATTGTTTCCCAGGGATACAGATTCCACTTCCACTCACTCCCAACCCCCAAGTGGATGGCCAGACCTCCCCCCAAACCAGTGGGCAGAGGCCTAAAAGCAAGTACTTTCTCTTCTCAGTATCAAGGCTATTCAGCCTGTCCCAGCAGAACAAAGGGGACAAGGCTTTTGTTCCAGACTGTTTCTGGTACCTAGAAAAGAAAACTCTTGGCATCCTATCTTATTCTCAACATTTTTCTGGTGGTTCCAAAATTCAAAATGCTTACTCTCCAACACCTGCTTCCTATGCTAGCCAGGGGCTCCTGCCTTGCAACCCTAGACTTAAAAGAAGCTTATCTGCACATCCCCATAAGGGAAGCTTGCAGGAAATACCTACGTTTCAGAGCAGGCTCCATGCATCATCAGTTCTTTGCACTTCCCTTTGGCTTATCTACTGCACCCAGGGTATTCACAAAATGCCTAGCTCCAGCCATTGCATATTGCAAGCAGAGAATGATTCAAATTTACCCATACTTGGATGATTGCCTGATTCAGGCGGACAGTCAGGAATTGCTACTACAACACCTGACATTTGTAAAGAGACTTCTAACTTCACTGGGGTACACCATCATCGAAAATAAATCACATCTGATACCCAGCCAACAGATTGTATTCCTGGGAGCAAGCTTGAACACAACTTCCCAGATGGCATTCCTCACTCCAGAAAAACAAATTTATTTGGCAAACTTATTTCTATCTTCTGGCCACCAAAACCCAGTTATCTGCAAGAAAAATACTGCAAGCCCTAGGGTTCATGGCCTTTTACATTCTACTAATTCCATATGCAAGACCCAAGACTGCATATGAGGAAACTTCAGTGGTACTTAAGTCTCTGGTGTCAACATTCATATGGCCTGGAAACATGATTCCTATCATTCTTTGCCTAAGGACAGAGTTCTTTTGGTGGGCTGCTACCACAGCAAGGGACTCCCTTTCACTCAACCCCCTGCTGCCCAAACCCTAACAGATGCATCAGACTATGCATGGGGGCTCACATGGCAGGACAATCCATTCAAGGCAAATGGAGCCGAAAGCAAATGCACCTGCATATCAATCAAAAAGAAATATTAGCTGTACAGAATGCTCTGACAGCCCTCAAAGGCCTGATTCTTCCAGGACAACTATTAGTAAAGACAGACAACACCACAGTTATGTGGTACATGAGCAGCAGGGGGGAACCCATTCCTACCCATTCTGCAGATTAGCCATGGCTCAGTGGGACATAGCTTTGAGCAACGAAGTGCACCTGCAAGCTCAATTCCTGCCAGGCAAACTAAATTCACTGGCAGATGGTTTAAGCAGAATTCTCATGGACCCACATGAGTGGAAACTGGAACCCAAAATATTGAAGCTTTTGAGGAACAGATGGGGGGAGGGGTACCAGAGGTGGACCTCTTTGCTTTCCCTCAGAACTATCAATTGAGCAAATATTGTACCAGAACTCCCCACAGCCAAGCTTGGAAAGTGGATGCCCTGTCCTTTACTTGGGAAAGCCTCTCAATCTATGCCTTTCCACCCATGCCCCTCCTCTTGAAGGTTCTACTAAAGATCAAACAGGACAGGCCAAGGACCGTCCTGATTGCACCAGACTGGCCACTCCAGAACTGGTATCCTCTTTTGCGCAGTCTGACAGTAGCACCACCATGGCACCTGCCTCAGACCCCTTCCCTGCTGTCCCAGCAGGAGGGCCAGATTTTGCACCCTCCGCTACAGACCCTGAACTTAGCAGCCTGGCTCATCCCCTGAATTCTTCACCAGCAACTCTCAGTAAGCAGGTGCTGGATGTCATTCTTGGAGCAAGGAGGCCTAGTACTAGAAAATCCTATTCGGAAAACTGGAAAAGATACTGCTCCCGGAGCCAGTCTCAGGGAATGGACACAACTGTGCCCAGCTTACCTCATATACTAGATTACTTAACAGAAATGCTCCATAAAGGCCTATCCTTCTCTTCCATTAAGATTCATGCCTCTGCCATCTCAGCTCATTATAATACTGAGCCACCCTTTTTCTCTCATCCTCTGGTCAAATAGTTCCTGAGAGGAGCCAAAAATTTAAGACCCCCCAGGAGAGCTCCCACTCCTGCCTGGGACCTTAACTTTGTATTGGAAAAGCTCACGCTTCCGCCCTTTGAACCTACTGCCTCAGCAGAGTTAAAATTCCTCTCTTGGAAAACAGCTTTACTTCTAGCCATCACTTCAGCAAGAAGAGTGTCTGAATTGCAGGCCCTTATGGCCGTGGAACCCTTCATTATCTTCCATACAAAAAGGGTTTCCCTCAGGACTAACCCATCATTCATGCCCAACTTGGTATATAGTGTGGCTTTAAACCAGTCCATTCATTTGCCAACTTTTTCCCTAATCCTGAGAATAAAGGGGAAAGGATCCTGCACTCCCTGGACGTGCACAGGCAGCTTAGGTTCTGTTTGGACAGGACTTAGCCTTTCAGAAAATCTGACCAGCTGCTAGTCAGCTTTGTTGCAGGGGCAGAGGGCAAGGCCGTTTCAAAGTAAACATTTGTAAGTGGATAGCACACTGCATCCATTTCTGCTACAAACACTATGGGAAACCTACCCCACAAGGGATCAGAACACATTCCACTAGGGCCACGTCAACCTCTACAGCATTCCTTAGGGGAGTCCCTACCAGGGACATCCTGGAAGCTGCAACCTGGAGCTCTGTACACATTTTCACCAAGCATTACCACTTACCTATCTTTTCTAAATCCAGAGCTGGATTTGCCACAGCAGTCTTACAGGGCCTGATTGCCAGCCCTAATGCTTCTTAACTACCTCCACCCTTCCTTAGCTTTGGGAATCAACCCAAATGTGATGACTGCAACAGTGAAACACGAAGAACATAGTGCAGTTGTGTACACTTACCATAAATGTAGATGTCCGAGTGTATTCACTGTTGCAGCCCTGGTTACCCTCCCTCCAGCCCCCTGAATACTATTTACTTCTACATATCTTTTTTGTTTGGTATGTCTCATATCATGTGTATTTGCTTTTTGCTGGGGGTGTTCCATACCATGTAATTGCTTCCTATTTTGCGGGCACCTGACATCTGGAGCAGGAAAAACTGATGTAATGGAGTTGGCTGCATGTTTTTATACCCCTGATGACCTGATGTCATGGAAGAAGTGACAGCATCTGACACAGAAATCCCAAGACTCTAGTATTCAGGCCAGCTGAGGGTTACCTGCCAGCAAATAACCCAAATGTGATGACTGCAACAGTGAATACACTCGAACATCTACATTTATGGTAAGTGTACACAACTGTACTTTATGTACTCATCATAACATTCCATCTGAGTAGTTAGACTTCATTTGTCATCAACCATCCATCCCTCCTTCCCACGACCTTCTCTTGATGCATTCTGCATTGGTAGACAGGAGAGCGCCTTTGTGGCTCTCCTGTTTTTTTTTTTTTTGTTTGTGAAAGTTTTTAGATCGGGTTCATGTGAGGGTTGTAGCAAACTCAATCTGAGGGAAGGAAGGAGATGGAGGGGTATTATGGGTAAGGGGAGGATCTTGGAGCTCGGATCAGATGCTAACTGCCGTCTCGGATCCAACAACCCACAGGCTGATGACAAATGTAGTCTAACTACTCAGATGGAATGTTATGCTGAGTACATAACTTTTTTTTTCAGAGTTTAAACCAGCTGTAATTGAAGTTTTGAATAACTGTAAAGGAGGTAAAAGAACTAGGGGTGAGATCTCTATAAAAGAGAAGGAACACATTTTATAGAAATAAATGGAATTTGTGGGAACAGTACATGTAGAATAATGCTCAAGGAGGATGAGTGAGATTTAAGGAAAGGCACAAACTGAGCAGTCTGTGTAATTGTAAGAAAACATACATATACTGCATGGCAGTAATGAAATGTTACCATTGTTTTATTTTAATGCATATGTTCTTATGTCAAAGAGATTTTAGTTTTGCATGCTAGGGAATGTCCAACTGAAGAATCTGGCTGAGGACTGGCATCTGCCTTCCACAGGTAGCCTAATCAGATATATGAATTCCTGCAGCAGTGATGCTGTTTATTTGCACATGTTCTGTTATGGTGTTATCACACAACTGTACTTCTTGTGCTGAGTAACTGCTTAGTATGGGCAACATTTGATAGAATGTAACATGTTATCTGATGTTGTTTGATAGAATGTAACATGTCATCTGATGTTGTCAGTCTTCACTTAATCCTTGACTGTGAATTTGGTTCCATAACTCAGAACCGACTCGGGCGTTATTCCAACTTGTGCCTCCCAAAAACTCTCCAGCTCTGTAGTGCTCCTCTCAGGATTCTCATTTGCCACTTTTAGTGCCAGACAAATTTTCACGTCTGTATTACATAACTGAACTTTTAAAAGTTTGATTGAATGTCATATGGTCGCACCATATGATCGAACTTTTAAAAGTTTGAAAATGTAATAAAAAAAAATAAACCAAAGAAAAAAACTACCTGAACGGTTTAAGAAGGGGGGGCAAGCCCCCCTGCACCCCCACCCCCTCCACTCTTTAAATATACCAACTCCAAGATCGCACTACAGTGCAGAAATGGGAAATCTTCCCATTCCGCACTATACGGAGATCTCCATTGAAACGTTCGGACTTTTAAAAGTTCGATCATATAGTGTCGACCGTATGACGTTTGAACTTTTAAGAGTTTGACAATGTGATAAAGACCCCAATGTTAAGTTGTCTGTCTCGCCTTCATTCTTGCTGGATGGGTTTGGAGCCGATCCTCGGCTCCGACTCGGCCAATACTAAAGCTCGAGAGCTAATTCCACCGGCTCGAGGCTCCCCCATATCCCACAATGCTAGGCAGTAACTCCTCAGATCTCGTTTGCCACTTAGCTGATGAGGTGCTTTTCCAACCGGCTCTGCAGGTTAGTTAATTTTCTAGAGTTCTAGTAAAAATTAGACCCCCTTTAAGTTAGTTTTCCATAGTATTTTAGTTAGTTACTTAGTTTGTTAGCACTCCCTTACAAATATCTTCCCAAAAATTTTTTCCAAGGGTTTTTCCCTTATGCCTTAGGCCCCTTCCCACCCCTTCTAGTAGTTGGAGTGAGTGTGTTTTTTCTGTCAGGATCTTTGTTAATTTTAATTAGTTTAATTTAATTTTTAGTGTTATCTGTGTGTTTGTGTGAGTGATTGCACTAGTGTTGTCACTTTAGATATGTCTAAAGATTCGAAGGTCTCAGGCTTTAAGAAGTGTGACTCATGCTGTCAGAAGATGTCTCTGACAGACGGTCACACTTCTTGTGTGTATTGCCTGGGACCTTTACACCTGCACGACTCTTGTGCTGTCTGTCACGGTTTCAGCCCTAGAGTCCTGCAGGAACGTAAAAACAAATTGATCTTGAGGGGCTTATTGAAGCCCGAGGGTCCCCCAACCCAGTCTCTGTCGGGGAAACCTTCTAAGCCCTCCAGGCAGTCAGCTCCAGTGTCTGAGCCATCCTCTGGAGGTTCAAAGACCGTTCATACGGTTCAGACATCGGCTCCGACCAGAGCTGATGATCCTAGACCTGCCACACACACCGTGTCCTCGGCTCCAGCTGGAGCCGAGACAGACAAGTCGATGTCGGTTCCGATACCCTTGTCGGAACCGACTACTAGGAAGAGATCCAGGTCTCCTTCTATCGGCTCCATTCATTCGGCTCCAGCGTCACCGCTCTTGTCTGAACAGAGCCATAGGTCACACTCCTCTAGGTCCTCTAGACTTTCGGACCATGATTTGCAGAGGGTGGTGAGTCGACTTCTTAAGTCCGAGGCACTGGCCCAGATGTTACACAGCCCGACTCAACAGTCAATGGCTACCCCTGTTCCACTAGATATTCCTCCTCCGACTCTCTTGAGTTCAGAGCCGGTGCTGCTCGGAGCCGAGACTGTGGGAGCGTCAGAACCGATACCTTTCTTTTCGGCGCCGTCGTCTGCTCCGATTTCCTCCTTGGAGGGATCTCGGCACCGGACTTCCCTTGTCGGCTCCGAGGGGGCGAGTGGCATCGGACCCTTGTCCGACCCCGCTCTCCCTCTCGGTGCTTCAGCACTGGTTAGTTCGGCTCAGACATCGGCTTTGGAGCCATCCTTGTCGGTGCCGGGGGTGGTTTTTGGCTCTTCGGAGCGGAGACCTCTGGCCCTGCCTGACAGGGGTGCCTTTGAGGTCATGCGGAGCGTGTTAGAACCTGGTTCTACTCCACAGTCGGCTCCATCAGCCCCTCCCTCCACAGTGCCTGCGGTGATTTCTTCTCACCCCCTTGCTTCGGACCGTAGAGAATCTGCACCTCAAGTATCCCCAGTGGGAATTTCCTCCTCTTCCGAGGCCTCTCCTGACCTTGCAGGAGAACCCCCTAGGAAGAGACAGTGCAAGAGGAAGCACATTGACTCCCCTGAGTCTGTCACCTCTGACACTGATTTGGAGGATTCTGAGGGTTCCCCTCGTTCCCCCTCTGAAGATGTCTCCTTTGCAGACATACTCGAAATCTTGAAACAGAGGGGGAATTGGCCAGCCCTTAACCCTTCAGAGGACGAATCAGTGTACCTTGAGGCGTTTGGTTCTCGACCTTCCACCTCCTGGGTGTCCCCTCCCTTTGACCCCCTCATGGAAGTGGTGGCGAGGAAGGCTTGGGCGGCTCCTGACTCGGTGGAACCCACCCCTAGGAGGCCAGCCAAATTTATCACTGCCCCCAAAGACAAGGAGTTTTTGTCCAAAGGTGTCTCTGTGGATGCCATGGTGGTGGCTGCAGCCACCAAGAAGGAACTAGTGGATCCTTTGGTACCTGTTCATCCTCCTAATAAGGAATCTAGGACCATGGACAGGTACGGTAAGCGGATGTTCTCATCAGCGACATTTTCTATGCGTTCGCTGAATTACCTGTGTCATTTCACTCGTCTCCAAAGGGACTTGCTCAAGGATATGAGTGAAGTGTTGAAGGACCCATCAGCTGTGGGGCTTCAAGATAGGATGAACTCCCAGCTGGCGACCCTTAACTCAGTAGTCAACTCCTCCATGCGCCTGATTTTGTATGCAGCTGATGGAGCGAGCAGGGCCGCAGGTACAGGGGTGGCCTTACACCACCATGCCTGGATGCGGCTATGTAGCTTTGCGGACCCTTTCAAGGCATCCTTCACTAACTCCCCTTTTGATGGATCATCTCTCTTTGGTCCACAGGTGAAGGATACTCTGACAAGGTGCGAGGTAGAAGATAAGACTCTTTCTGCCATTGGAGTCCGTTTTTCTACCCCTTCTAGGCCTTACCCCAAGGGTCAGAAGGGGGGGAAGATGTGGTTCCGCAAACAACCACAGGGAGTCTTACCGGACGCTCAGAGTCGTTTCCCCTCTAGACGCAGAGGGGGGAACAATAATAATAGACGCCATCCTAGAGGTAGAGGGGGCCCACAGAATCAGGGTAGTCGAGAAATTTTCTCTGACAAACCCTTTCAGCACCCCTGAGGGGCTGCCTGACTGTCCACCTTCGGAGGCAGTCGGGGGAAGATTATCCCTGTACCCAAAAGCCTGGCTTTCCCTTACTCAAGACAAGTGGGTACAGTCTATCATATCCGAAGGCTACAGAATTCCATTCATTCACATCCCAAAACAATCCAGAAACTCCCTTCCAGACGTTCCACCCAGTCAAAGGGAGCAAGCAGCACTAGAAATTTCAAAGCTGCTAGCAAAAAGAGCCATTCAACCAGTTCCAGCAGACCAACAAGGATCCGGAATCTACTCCAAATTCTTTTTGGTTCCAAAGAAGACAGGGGACTGGAGACCCATTTTGGATCTCAGCAACTTGAACAAGTTTGTCGAGAAAACAAAATTTCGGATGGTCACGCTGCAGTCCATTCTGCCCTTTCTGGGTCAGGACAACTGGATGTGCTCCATAGATCTCCCGGATGCGTACTATCACATCAAGATGAACAGACAATCCAGGAGATTTCTCCGCTTCAGGCTAGGAACCAGTCATTTTCAGTTCAGGGCCCTGCCCTTTGGTCTCACTACAGCCCCCCAGAGTGTTCACCAAATGCATGGCAGTGGTCGCCGCTCATTTGAGATTCCTGGTGATTCCGTACTTGGACGACTGGCTCCTGACTGCCACCACCAGGCATCTACTTCTCTTAGCCAGAGACTACACTTTACGAACCTGTCGGACTCTAGGCATCTCTGTAAATTACGAAGAGTCTGTCTTGTCACCTTGTCAGTCTATTACCTTTATAGGCACAAGATTAGACGCAGTCAGTCTGTCAACCAGACTCATGGAACAAAGAGTAGCAGACATTCACAAGCAGGTTTTTCTTCTATTACGACACAACAGGGTCAAGGTCAGACTGGTGTTGAAAGTCCTAGGGATTATGGTGGCAGCTATACCTCTCCTCCCCTTAGCCCGCTTCCACATGAGGATTCTTCAGTGGATGCTTTTCACTCCGTGGTCATTTTAACTTCTGCCAATGTCCCACACTATCAGTATAACTCAGTCATGCAGGAATCATCTTTCCTGGTGGGTCACATCTCCCCAACTTCTTCTAGGGAGACCTTTCATTCCCCTGCCCCCGGCTGCAACTCTGACAACGGACGCCTCCCTGATCGGGTGGGGGGGGCATTACCAGGGCAGGACAGTCCAGGGCATGTGGCAGCCGATCGAGTGCCACTTGCACATAAATGTTCTAGAGATGAGAGCAGTGCTTTTAGTGTTGCAAGCCCTTCAGGACTCTCTTCCCAAGGGAACTATAGCAATTCAGACGGACAATATGTCCGTAGTGTGGTACATCAACAAGCAAGGCGGGACCAAATCTTACCCCTTATGTGGAGAAGCACTCGGACTGTGGCAATGGGCGATCTCTTCTCAGCGTTTCCTGATAGCAACGCACATTCCCGGCAAGTCCAATGTGATAGCAGACAGATTGAGCAGAGCAATTCTCATGCCTCATGAGTGGTCTCTGAAGAAATCAGTGTTGGAAGAAGTTTTTCGAACTTGGGGTCAACCTTGCTGCAATCTTTTTGCCACTCCCCAAAACAGCAAGTGTCCCGATTTCTTCATCCTCTTTCCCCTACCAGGTCATCCCATCAGAGACGCTCTAGTTCACAATTGGCCTCCGGGACTCCTGTATGCCTTTCCCCCCTTCCCACTGATACCTCAGCTAATTCGGAAAGCCATCGCTCTGAAGACCTCAATGATCCTCATTGCCCTTATTGGCCTCGACAGGTTTGGTTTCCCTTTCTTCATCGTTACCTTTTGGTGCAACCATGGCATCTGGACCAAGTTCCAGATCTCTTGACCCATCAATCGGGTCAACTGCACCAATCCCTTTCTTCTCTGAACCTCACAGCGTGGTTCCTCCAATTCCAACCTTAGCCAGGCTTCCCTTAATATCTCACTCAGTTAGAGATATTTTGATAGCTTCTCATAAGTCTTCTACCCGGAATATTTATAGCAGCAAATGGAAACGTTTCTCGTTCTGGGCAGTGTCGAGGGAAATAAATCCTTTTACTGCACCTATTCAGTCCATTCTGGAGTTCCTAGCTGAGCTTTTCCAAGCAGGCTCTTCTCCTTCTACTATCAGAGTTCAATTGGCGGCTATATCTAATTTTCATGTGGGTGTGCCAGAGCCTACTATTATGTCTCGCAAACTCTGTAAAGCCTTTTTGAAAGGAGTCTTTCTTCTTAAGCCCCCTATCAAGGATCCACCTCCTCCATGGGATCTGAACTTGGTTCTAGCATCATTGATTCTACCCCCCTTTGAACCTGCGGCTTCATGTTCTATGAAGTTGTCTTGGAAAACGCTTTTTCTAATAGCCATCACTTCAGCTAAAAGGGTATCGGAATTCCATGCTCTATGCTGTCGTCCCCCGTATTTACTTTTTCACAGAGATAGAGTATCCTTGCGTACCAATCCATCTTTTTTGCCCAAAGTGTCCCCTCAAGCAAATCTGAATCAAACTATTGATCTCCCAGTTTTTTTCCCCAACTATGGCAACAGGTCAGAACAGAAACTGCACTGTTTAGATGTTCATCGCCAACTTAGGTATTATTTAGACAGGACTAAACAGTTTAGGAAATCAGACCAACTGTTTATTTCATATGCGGAAGGCAAGATGGGCCTTCCAGTCACTAAAGTGTCACTTTCTAGATGGCTTACTTCTACGATTACCTTTGTTTATGAGATCAGGCACCAGCAATTGCCCTCGAAGCCTAGAGCTCATTCTACTAGGGCCTTAGCCACATCCATAGCTTTTCAGGATAGGCTTCCTATTGATTCTATTTGCTCAGCAGCCACCTGGGCTTCCCCTCATACCTTCATTTCTTATTACAAGTTGGACATAACCTCCAGAGACCGTGCCAACTTTGGTTCCACTGTTCTCAAGAGTCTGTTCCGATAGGCCACCCCGGGACAAGGTGCTAGGGATGCGGTCCCATCCAGCAAGAATGAAGGCGAGATAGACAACTTAACATTAAGAAGTTATGTACCTACCATAACGTTCCATGTTAGTTGTCGTCTTCTCGCCTTCTTTATTGCGTCCCACCCTCCTTCCCCCTAGCCTGGACAGACCTAGAGGAGATTGTCTTGTAACCTTTCAATCCTTTTCTCCCACGCTCTGCCACCTCTATATTTTTCCTCTGTTAGGTTTAGGACACCTCACAATCAGCCTTATAGAGGTGGGTTACCCTTCTCCATGTTATGGAGTTTTTCTTGCTTGGCCTAGCTTTCAAACGAGATCTGAGGAGTTACCACCTAGCATTGTGGGATATGGGGGAGCCTCGAGCCGGTGGAATTAGCTCTCGAGCTTTAGTATTGGCCGAGTCGGAGCCGAGGATTGGCTTCGAACCCATCCAGCAAGAAAGAAGACGAGAAGAAGACAACTAACATGGAACGTTATGGTAGGTACATAACTTCTTATTTTTCCTGTCAGCTTTCCTTCATGTGAACTGTAAATCTCTCTTTTGTGAAAAACGCATTTCTTACTCTCTCTATCTTGCTTACCCAGCTCCTCTAAGTTCCCTTTTTTAAACACTTGTAGTGTTTTCTTAATAGCATCATTGGGTAGTCCTTTTGCTTTCACTTACTCTGTCTACCTTTAAGGTAAGCTTTCAGTACCGTTGTGAGTACTTTTTCTGTTTAACTCCCCTTTACCACTAAGGTAAACCTTCCGTACCATTGTTGGTATGTTTAAAGTCGAACACAGCAATGTCGAACTTCAAAAGCAAGCCTAGGAATGGGTTTTAACATGGGTCGAGATAGGTGCAAGGTCTGTAGTTTGGCAATAGCAGTGAACCCCTATCTCGACCCATGTTAAAACCCGTTCCTAGGTTTGCTTTTGAAGTTCAACATTGCCATGTTCAAACATAGTGCAGTCGACCGAGTTGTCTTTGAAATTATGATAGTAAACTATATATGGGTCTACTACTTTTAATCGAATACCACTTATTCGAAAAAGAGCAGTAGACCATTCAGTTACATGAAAGTGCAGTTTTACGAAACACGTTTCAACTAACCTGTCAAAAGATAAAAAAAAAAAAAAAACAGACAACACTTTCTAACATTGCATTGAGTGGGAGGCTTTGACCCCCAGACCCTCCCTACTTAAATATACAAACTCCGAGATCGCACTACAGTGGGAAACAGGTAAATTTCCTATTCCCCACTGTAATGTGCCTCGGCGCTTCAGTTTCCCTGAACAGTTAGTTGAACCGTGCTTCGTGGAAGTGCACTTTTGCGTAACCAAGGGTCTACTGTTCATTTTTGGACAAGTGGATTTTCGATCTTATACAGTAGACCGATATGTATATGTCTGTATGTATATATATATATATATATATATATATATATATATATATATATATGTGTGTGTGTGTGTGTATAAAACAAAAAAATTTGTAGCTTATCTTCCCTTTCTTCTGTAGGTATGTATGTGTGTGTGTGTGTGTGTGTGTGTGTGTGTGTGTGTGTGCATGCATGTGTATGTGTGCGTGTGTGTCTGCGTGCGTGCGCACTCCTGCTGATGTGGCAGACAAAGCACGAGGGGCTTCAGAGTTCAAAAGATGCCAGAAGTGCAACAAAAGATTGCCTAATTCTGACGGACACTGTCTTTGCATCTGCTGCTTGGGCCCAGTGCATCTTCAAGAAGATTGTGCTGTTTGTCATGGCTTCAATCGCTGGGCCTTTGTAGAAAGAAAAAAGTTAATTCTAAAGGGACTTATAATATCTGATCTGATGTTGTTAATCTTTCCATTCATCACTGATGGGTTTGGTTCTGAGCCCTCGAAACTGAGTCAGCCTTTTTACCAAGCTCCCGCCAGCCAAAAAAACTCGTTAAGTCTCTACCCAGAATGCCCTTCTCCCTGTTACCTCAGATCTCATTTGCCACGTAGCCATAAAGCCACATTTCAGCCGAGCTCTCAGCTAAATGGAACTTTATTTGATATTTGTGTGGAAAATTTTTGATATCTTCATATTTTATTGAGCGACTATTATTTCTAGTGTTTTTTCTTCTGTCTAACCGTGTTTATTTCCTCTCTACCCGTTGGTAATCTTTCAAGTACCATCGTTGGTACGGCCTTTCCTCCCTTACCCTTGTGGTATTTCTTTAATACCATAGCTGGTATTGTCTTTCCTGTTTAACCTATTACCGTTGTTTTTTAGTAAGGTGTTTCTTTTTCTCTTTACATATCACTGTATTACTATATTTGTGACTTTTTTGAATTGTGTTTTTTACTTTGTTCTAGTTGGATTGTACAGTTGTCCTTTGATGTCTTTCTGTCAAGATGTCGGATAAGAAGGGTACTTCAGGTTGTGCTTCATGTAATGGCAGGTTACCTAATAGTGATTCTCAGGATGACTGTGTATACTGTTTAGGAGTGCCCCACATTTCGGTGAAGTCTCCGTGTGGTATTTGTCAGAGTTTCAGCCAATGCACTCTTAATGAGCACAAAAATAAACTAGTTCTGAAAGGGGTACTCAAGTATCCCTTCTCAGAGGCCATTTCTGCGGTGGAGGACTCAACCCCTCCTACCAAAGACAAAAAGAGATCCAACTCTGTTCACTCCTCAACATCAGGTGATCAGAGCAAGCCTGGGAAATCAAAGGTCCCAAAATTGTCTTTGGAGCATACATCTGCTTCTCCGGCTCCATCTTTCTTGGCTCCGGGCATCTCAAAACCTTCAATACCAATGCCAGTTTTGGCACCGGTCCTGCCTCCGGCATCGATCATAGATCTTACTGCACCTTTTTTAACTTCGGCACCTGTGGCCACTTCAGCTCGGGGCACACCTTTGCCTACTTCGTTAGTTGCCATTTTGGAACCGACCATTTTGGCTCAGAGTGCCTCTTTGGCACCAAGTGCTGTACTGACTTCACTAGATTTGACCCCTTTACTTCCGGTCTCAAAATTAGAGACTTTGGTGCCGGCAGACCTTGCACCACAGACCCGATACTCCCATTCCGTAGATCCATTTCTGGGCCAAGCATATAGCCCTTTCATTGAACGTCCTGACTCTCCATCCGGAGTATCCACTAGATCCATCAGGAGCCTGTCGGAACACGACTGGGTGCGTCTTGTGGACCATCTGTTGTTAACCAGGGGGATCCCCACACTTTCTAAGATCCATCCACCTGCAGGACTCGGGTTGATTTATCCAAGGACTCCCATCTTACACTCCTTTGACCATCTCTGTTTTGAAGCCTTCTGCTCCGACATCCGTCTTGGAACCCATCACCTCAGCGTCTACAGTGCATCTCACTCTGGCTCCAGGTTTGCTCTCTTAGTCTTTGGTTTCCGCTGAACTGGTCCTTCCTCAGTCTGAGGATTGGGGGATGGGTGCTTTGGAGTTGCCCATTTCAATCTCCTCAGCTCACAGCCATTGTGACCACGGATGCTTCCCTGATTGGGTGGGGGGGACTTTTCCAGGGAAAGACTGTCCGAGGCACATGGTCCATCTCAGAGGCCCACCTGCATGTCAATGTTCTGGAGCTGAGAGCTGTGCTGTTAGCATTGCAGGCCTTTCATTTGGCTCTCCCTTCTGGGACAATTGCAATTCAGTCAGACAATATGTCAGTGGTCTGGTATATCAACAAGCAAGGAGAAACCAAGTCCTACCGCCTATATCGAGAAGCCATGAGAATTTGGCAGTGGACGATAGCTTCCAACCCCTTTCTGATAGCAACGCATATCCCGGGGCACTCCAACGTGATTGCGGGCAAACTGAGCAGGTGCATCCTCATGCCTTGTGAGTGGTCTCTCAACCCTGAGGTGGCGACAGAAATCTTCAGCTACTGGGGCCAGCCTTGTTGCGATCTTTTTGCCTCCCAGTCGAACAAGTGCAGTAGCTATTTTGCCCTACTTCCTCCAGAGGGGGAGTCACCGAGGGACACTCTAATCCATGGTTGGCCTACGGGACTTCTTTATGCTTACCCTCCATCCCCCTGATTCCATAATTTCTAAAGAAAGTTGTTCGGTTTAGATGCAAGGTAATCCTCATAGCCCCGTTCTGGCCTTGACAAGTTTGGTTCCCCTTCCTTCGGCCTTACCTAGTATACCCGCCATGGATTCTGGACCCTCTACCAGATCTGATTACTCACCCCCAAGTGTTGAGTCACCCAAATCTGTCCAGTGTCAAGCTGACAGCTTGGTTTCTCCACTTTCACTAGCCGCCAGACAAGCTAATCTCTCCTTGGCTGTTTGAGACATCATTCTGGCCTCTCATAAAGCATCCACAAGAAGACTGTATCAGGATAAATGGAAAAGGTTTTCCATCTGGTCCAAGGATAACATGCTACACCCGTATTCAGCTCAAGTAACTGCAGTGCTTCACTACTTGACTAAGATTTTTGTTAATGGAGCCTCTGCCTCTACAGTATGAGTACATTTTGTGGCAGTTTCCACAATGGTATAGCTGGCACCCCTCTTATCTCTCTACGCCTATTGCCTATGCAAAGACTTCCTCAAGGGGACCTCTCATATCGGGTCTCCTGTCAGACAGCCCATGGAACCTCACTCTAGTCCTTCAGTCTTTGACTCAAAAACCTTTTGAACCTGCAGCTATGTGTGACCTAAAGTTTTTGGCATGGAAATCCTTATTCTTGGTAGCCATCCCATCTGCCAGAAGAGTCTCAGAGCTGCAGGCATTGTGTATCAAGAGGTCTTATCTGGTATTTCATAAAGACAGAGTATCACTTCAGACAAATCCATCCTTCCTTCCCAAAGTTGTTTCTGAATTCTCCATAAACCAGACCATTGATTTACCAGTGTTTTTTCCAAATTTTGCCAATAGAGGATAGTACTGCGTTCACTATTTAGACGTACATAGACAGCTGAGATTTTACCTAGACAGGACCAAACCTATCTGTAAATCGGAGCAGCTTTTTGTTTCCTTTTCTGGATCCAAAACGGGAGAGGCTGTTTCTAAGGTTATATTATCAAAATGGCTAAGGGACTGCATATGTTTCATCTATTCCCTCAGTAATGAATCTATGCCAAAAGTTAAAGCTCACTCCACTAGATCTATGGCAACATCTGTAGCTTTCCATTCCAGGGCTTCCATGGATGACGTCTGCGCAGCAGCTACTTAGGCTAAGCCTCATACCTTTATCAATCATTACAAATTGGACTTGGTCTCCAGAGGGAGAGCTACCATTGGCTCAGTAGTACTCAGGAATGTTCTTCCATAAGGGCCGCCCATGGACCTCAAAGTAGCTTGGGATTCTGTCGCATTAGTGATGAATGGAAAGAGGAATAACATCAGGTAAAGAAGTTAAGTCTTACCATAGCATGTCTTACCATAACATTCCACGTGTGTTGTTCATCTTCTTTCATTCATCACTTCCCACCCTCCTTCCCCCTCCAAAGGCTCCTGGGGGATGCTTTGGGTCTAAGAGGTACCCATAGGGTATTTGCGCAGAAGTGGCTTCGGCTTTACTTCTCTTTCTCTAGCAAACTCGATCTGATGTAACAGGGAGAAGGGCATTCTGGGTAGAGACTTAGCTCGAGAGTTTTTTTGGCTGGCGGGAGCTTGGTAAAAAGGCTGACTCGGTACCAAACCCATCAGTGATGAATGAAAGGCGATGAACAACACAAATGGAATGTTTTGGTAAGACATAACTTTTGTATTTCGACGAGCCCATATCTGCTTCCTTACAGTCTAAAACTGATGATATGTTGTCCCTATCTTGCCTTCGTTCTTGCTGGTTGGGTTCAGAGCCAATCCTCAGCTCCGACTCAGCCGTATACTATAGCTCAAGAGCTTTTACTAGCTTGAGACTAGCCCCCATCCCAACATGCCTAGCGGTAGTTAGCCAGATTTTGTTTGCTGCTTGCAGCGTCGAGATTGCTGAATACTGGCTCAGGTGAAGTGTTTTTCTTTTTGACTATATTCAGGCATTTCTGTAAATATTTCATGAAATATTTTGTTAGATATTTAGTGTTAGTGTTTTTCTTCATAGGTTAGTGTTCTTTCTAACCTTCCATTGCTGTTTATTGTTGTGGCCGTAGTTTTTCCTTTAGGTCTACCTTGTCCTTGTGAACCTGTTTAACTTGGAGGGTTCTCCTTCCTTTCAGCCCCATATTTAGTTAGAGGACTTTTCCCTTTTTCTCACCTTTTCTAGGAGCAGCTGTTTAAGTTAGAGGATCTCCTTGTTTGGGGGAATTCGCCGTTTTAGCTTAGAGGCTCGTAGTTAAGCTAGTTTTTGTCATTTAACTTGTGTATTGTCATTGTCCTTGTTTTTAGTTGATAGTATTGGTTTCATACTATGTCTAAGGATTCCACTAAAGAGTCAAAACCTTCGGGTGCCAAAAGATGCCCCTTATGGATGGGCATACAAGCTGTGTATATTGCTTAGGGGCAGTAAACCTGCAGGACTCATGTTCTGTATGCCATGCCTTCAGTTCTCGGGTCCTGCAGGAGAGAGAAAAATAAGCTGATTTTGCAAAGCTTATCAAAGGACCCCTTCGATGCCTCTACGGAGGGGACTCAACCAACAAAAAACAGGACAAGTCCACTAAGCCATCATCCTCGTCGTCTCCGATATCGGAGTCATCCAAAGCAAAGGACAAATCTTCAGCATTGTCGGATCTGAGTGTTGGTTCCAACAAGGCTCTTTCTACGGAGGCTCCATCAGTAGTCTCGGAGCCAGTCAGGACTTACAAGAGAACCAGGTCTCCCTCTCTGGAACCAGTGCAGTCTGTTCCAAAATCTCTGCTCTTGCAATCTGTGACAGGCAGTCATCGGTTTTCCACCCATTGCTCTCAGTCATCCAGGACTCTTTCGGATGATGATGTGGAGTGGGTGGAGGAGAGGCATCTCAAGACACCGGCATTAGCAAAATTATTGTCGAGCCCAGCCCATAAGGCAGTGGTGCCAACAGCCCAACCCATATTGTTATCGATTCCTCCTCCGACTCTCTTGAGTTTGAAGCCAGAGTGCATGGAAGTTGTTGTGGTGGAACCGTCCATTCCGATTACCTTCAGTCTCTTGGTTCCGATGTCTGCTGCGACCTCCTCCTTACCCCAGTTTATCAAGGGATCTGGGGGCCAATGCTGTCTCATCAGCTCTGAGGTGGGGAGTGGCATCAGTCCCTTGTCCAACCCTACTCTCCCTGTCGGGCTTTGGAATAGGTGAGCTTGGCTCCTACATCGGCCTCAGAGCCATCACCCTTGGTTCAGAGGAGATCTCCAGGCTCTTCAGAGCCGGAGAATCTTTCAGGACGGGACTGTGGTGCCTTCGAGGTGTTATAGAGTGTGCTGTCCTCTGAGATCGCTCCACCCTCAGCTCCAATGGCTCCTTCTCCTTCAGTGCCGGTGTCTGCCTCTGAAACCCCCCCCCCCCCAAGCGTAGGGAACCCATGCTCACTGATGCCCCATTGGGCGATCCTACCTCTTACGAAACCTCCCTAGTGCACGCCTCAGAGGAGGTCTCTCGGAAGAGGAAGTGTAAGAGGAAGCATTTGGACTCTCCTGAGTCCCTGACATCTGACATGGACTTGGAGGACTCAAAACGGTCCCCATGGTCCCCCTCTGAGGATGTCTCTCTTTCAGATATCCTGGAAATCCTTAGGCAGAGGGGTGACTGGAAATCCCTTGCCCCTTCTGAGGACGGGTCTGTGTACCTGGATGCATTTGGTTCCCGACCCTCCACCTCTTGGGTGTCTCTGCCTTTTGACCCACTGTTGGCCTTAGTGAGTCAGAAAGCGTGGAGCTCTCCAGAGACTATGGAATCAGTTCTGAGGAGGCCCAATAAATTCATAACTGCTCCAGACGATAAACTTTTTCTATCTAAGGGCGTACCTGTTGATGTAATGGTGGTGACACCAGCCACCAAGAAAGAACTAGCGGAAACTACTTCTGTCCATCCGACGAACAGAGAGTCTCGTATGATGGACAGGTATAGGAAGTGTATGATGTTCATCGTGTTTCACTGTTGCAGTCATTACTCTTGGGTTATCCTGCTGGCAGGCTACCCGCAGTCCGCCAGAATTCCAAAGCCTAGGTCCGGTGTCGGTTGCTGTCGCCTCTTCCTTGACGTCAGTGTGCCAGGGGTATAAAAGATGCAACCGACGCCATTTTCTTCAGTGTTTTGCCGCACAGTGCCCGAAGCAAAAGCAGTTCGCAAGTGCTGGTCGGCCGACTCCTGAGATTTTCACAGACGAATTTCAGATCCAAAGTCTTCATTAAAGCTAAGTACCCCATTGGGGAAACTTTTTTCTTTCTCCAGACCGATGTCAGAAAAAGTTAATTGTATTTCTTGTGCGAAGCAAATACCTCATAAGGATTATCATTCTTAATGTATTCCTTGCCTAGGCCCTGATCATAACGTTGCTAGCTCTCAGTTTTGTGCTAGATTCAACAAACGCACTATTAAGCATCTGTTTGATTTTGCTTATCATTACTTTGGCCGAAAATTCAATTACATAATGCCATTGGAACAGCCGACGACTGGAGTTTCTAAAAAACGCAAGGAAAAAGAGATAATGTAACCATTCAATGCACACCTCTCTCTAAAGCAGTGATGGATGTTATTTTGGAGGCCAGGAGGCCCAGTACCAGAAAATCTTATGCAGAAAAATGGAAAAGATTCTGTGCTTCGAACCAGACACAAGGAATTGGCATATTGGTATCAAACATTCCTCAGATTTTACAATACCTAACTGAGATGCTGGACAAAGGCCTATCCTTTTCATCAATTAAAATTCATGCCTCTGCCATTTCAGCTCATTACAATACGGAACCTCCTATTTTTTCCCATCCATTGCTAAGGCAGTACCTCAGAGGGGCCAAAAACATAAGACCTCCAAGGAGAGCCCCAATACCTGCATGGGACCTCATTTATGTCTTGGAAAAACTTACACTGCCGACTTTTGAGCCAGCCAATACAGCTGATATAAAGTTTTTATCTTGGAAAACAGCTCTGCTCCTAGCAATAACCTCTGCAATACGAGTTTCAGAGTTACAGGCACTGATGGCTGTGGAACCTTTCATCATTTTCCATCCAGACAGGGTTTCTCTAAGGACGAACCCACTAAGGTAGTGTTCAGTGTGGCCCTTAACCAAACCATTCATTTGCCTACCTTTTATCCAAACCCACAGAATAAGGGTGTGAGAGACTTCTGCATTCCTTGGACATACACAGACAACTACGCTTCTACTTGGACAGAACTAAAGCTTTCAGAAAAACTGAGCAACATTTAGTGGCATATGCTGCAGGATCTCAAGGAAAGCCCATCTCAAAACATACTATTTCAAAATGGATAGGCCACTGCATTCGTTTTTGCTACTCACAACATGGCAAATCAGTGCCTAAGGGCATTAGGCTTCATTCTACCATGGCAGCAGCCTTTCTCAGAGGAGTACCAACCAAAGACATTTTAGAGGCTGCAACTTGGAGTTCAGTGCACACTTTTACAAAGCACTACCATTTACCTCTCTACTCTAAATCCAGAACAGGCTTCACCACTGCAGTTCTGCAAGGCCTTATAGCCTCTCCTAATCCTATTTAGACCCAGCCTTAACTTTGGGATTCAACCTAAGAGTAATGACTGCAACAGTGAAACACGATGAACATAGTACAGTTGTGTACCTACCATAAATGTAGATGTTCGAGTGTATTCACTGTTGCAGTCCAAGTTACCCACCCTCCATCCCCGTTTTCTTTGCTGGGACTTGCCTATACTTTTCTATCTTATACAACCTATGTGGTATATTTGCTTGTAGATGAAGGAAATGTTTATTTTACTGCATGCTTAATTATTGGCATAATATTTTTAGCCTACCATTTTGGGGACACCTAACATCTGGTGCTAGAAAAACTGAAGAAAATGGCATCGGCTGCATCTTTTATACCCCTGGTGCACTGACGTCAGGGAAGAGGTGACAGCAACCGACGCCGGACCTAGACTTTGGAATTCTGGTCGACTGTGGGTAGCCTGCCAGCAGGATAACCCAAGAGTAATGACTGCAACAGTGAATACACTCGAACATCTACATTTATGGTAGGTACACAACTGTACTTTTTCTTCATTAGCCTTTACACTCAGGTTGCTGAATTACTTGTCCTACTTTACACGCCTTCAGAGGGATCTCCTAAAGGAGTTGGGAGATACCATACAGGATCCTACAGCTGAGGGAACTGCAGGCAAGGTGGCTTCGCAGCTTGCGACCTTGGCTTCTGTAGTTAACTTCTCCATGCGGCTGATCTCTTAGGCAGCAGATGGAATGAGTAGGCAGCAGGCACAGGATTTGTCTTGCAGAGACTGTCCTGGATGTGCCTTTGTCAATTTGCGGAGCCCTTCAAGTCCTCCTTTACCAATACCCCCTTTGACAGCTCATTGATGTTTGGGACTCGGGTAAAAGAGACTCTTACCAGGTGTGAACGGGATGGCAAAACTCTCTCTGCTATGGGAGTACATTTTTCCTGCTCCCTGTAGACCTTACCCTAAAGGTAAGAAGAGTGGGAAGATGTGGTTCTGGAAATCCCAGGGAGCTTCACCTGACACACGTGGAGATTTTTCCCCCGGGGCATAGGGGAAAATAATGGAAGATGCTTGTCTTGTGGTGGGGGGGGGGGTCCACAGAATCAGAGTGGCAGAGATATCTTCTCTGGTAGGCACTTCCAGCACTCCTGAAGGTAGGGTCCGTCTGTCTCTGGAGACAGTCGGGGGCAGATTATCCTTGTACTCAAAAGCCTGGCAGACAATCACAGAAGATACATGGGTACTATCAATAATATACAGGGGTTACAAAATTCCCTTCTCCTCTTCTTACAAGAAAACAGTCCATCCCAGATGTTCCACCCAGTCTTCAGGATCAAGCAAACCTTGAAGTTCAAAGGTTGCTAGTAAAAAGCCATCCAGGAAGTCCCCGCAGACCAAATGGAATCCGGCACTTACTCAATGTTCTTTTTAGTTCCAAAAAAGACAGGGGACTGGAGGCCCATTTTGGATCTCAGCAGACTGAACAAATCTGCCAAGAAAACAAAGTTCTGGATGGTAACACTGCAGTCCATTTTTCCCTTTTTGGGGTCGGGACAAACGGATGTGCTCTGTCGATCTCCAGGATGTGTACTACCACATAAAAATGGACAGGCGATCCAGGAGGCATCTACGCTTCCGGCTGGGAGCCAGTCATTACCAGTTCAGAGGTCTGCCCTTTGGTCTCACCACAGCCCCCAGGGTGTTCACCAAATGCATGGCAGTAGTTACAGCTCACCTGAGGTGTCTAGGATTCCGGGTGTTTCCATATCTAGACGACTGGCTCCTCACTGCCACCACTGAACATCAGCTAATCAAGGCATGGGACTCCACATTTCACACTTGTACACAACTAGGCATCACCATAAACTATGAAAATTCTACCTTGTTGCCTTGTCAGTATATTACATTTATAGCGGCAGATTGAGACACAAGGGCCATGATAGTAAGGCTGCCTTAGGAAAGGGTGTCAACCATTCGTCTTCAAGTTTCAATCCTCATGGCAAAAAAGAGAAATTCAGGCAAGATTTGTCCTCAAAGTCTTGGGTTCAATGGCTACAGCAATTACTCTGGTCCCTATGGTGCATTTCCACATGAGAATTCTGCAGTGGCTCCGTTTTGCTGAGTTGTCATTCCAGGATTTACCACTGTCACATCAGATTGTAATCACGGACTCCTGCAAGAAGAATTTAGAATGGTGGCTTCACTCCCCTCTGGTTACAATGGGCAAACCGTTTCTAATCCCCCAACCCGTAGCCACAGTGACCACTGATGCTTCCCAGATAGAGTGTGTGTGGGGGGGGGGCATTATCTGGGACAATACTGTTCAAGGGACTTGGCAGCAGCATGAGTACCACTTGCACATCCATGTCCTAGAGATGAGAGCGGTGCTTCTGGCGTTGCAAGTGCTTCAAGACTCTCGACCTACAGGGACTATAGCAATTCAGCCAGACAATATGTCGGTAGTATGGTACATCAACAAAAAGGACGGAACCAGGTCTTATCCCTTGTGTCGAGAGGCTCTACGAGTATGGCAATGGGTGATGTCTTCCCAATGCTTTCTGATTGCAGCTCACATCACACGGAAATCCCACATTATAGCGGACAAGCTCAGCAAGGCAGTTCTGATGCCTCACGAGTGGTACCTGAAACAGGAAGTTGCAGACTTGATTTTTCGCAAATGGGGCCAGCCATGCTGCAATCTTTTTGCCACCTCCTCAACAACAAATGCAGCAGCTACCTTGCCCTAGTCCCACCACAGGGACAGTCACCCAGGGACGCACTTGTTCACAATTGGCCCCCATGGACTGCTTTTTGCCTTTCCACCATTCCCCCGATCCCCAAGGTTCTTCAGAAAGCAAAGTCACTGGGTTGCAAGTTGATCCTCATTGCCCCTTACTGGCCTTGTTAGGTTTGGTTCCCATTCCCTTGGCCTCATCTGCAGGGGGAGCCTTGGATCCTGGACCCAGTTACAGATCTCCTGATGCATCAGTCGGGTGCGCTCCACCCTTCCATCCAAACTCTCAAGCTGGCAGCTTTGTTTCTCCACTTCCAGTCGTAGCTGGGCTTCCTGATATTTCCCCAGCAGTTGAACACATTTTGATTTCCTCCCTTAAACCCACTACCAGGAAACTTTATGCTAGTAAATGGAAGAGGTTCTCTTGTTGGGCAAACAAGAATGAGATTGATCCCTTTACTGCACCCATTTCAAAGATTCTCGAATTTCTTGCTGAAACATTTGAGCGAGGAGCAGCTGCAGCTACTATCCGGGTTCAGCTGGCTGCCATTTCTAATTTCCTTCTGGGAAAAATGGGCTGTAACATTATGTCCCTTAGGCTATGAAAAGCATTTCTAAGAGGTACTGTCCTGTTAAGACCTCCAATAAGAGAACCCCCTACACCTAAATTTAGTCTTAGCTACTCTGTTTCTTCCCCCCTTTGAGCCAGCTGCTTCTTGTCCAGTAAAATTTTTGACATGGAAGACCCTTTTCTTGACTGCCATTACCTCAGCTAGGAGGGTTTCAGAATTACAGGCCTTATCTATTTGTCCCCCGTATTTGACTTACCACAATGATAGAGTTTCTCTCAGAACCAATCCCTCTTTCTTACCAAAGATGTGTTCAGAGTACAGTTTGAATAAATCCACAGAGCTTTCCTGTAGTCTTCTCCAATCATGGCAACAAGGCAGAGTATAAGCTCCATCAATTGGACGTTCATAGACAGTTACGTTTTTATTTACACAGGACCAAGGACTTCAGACAATCCGACCAATTGTTTATGTCCTTTGCAGAGAATAAGAAGATTCAGTCTCAAAAGTGACCTTATCTAAGTGGCTTGCAGACACTATCATCTACATCTACGATTTGTGGAACAAAAAACTTCCAGGAAAATTTAGAGGAACACTCAACTAGGACCTTGGCTACCTCTATTGCCTTTCAAGCCAAACTGCCTTTAGATTCGATCTGTGCGGCAGCTACATGGGCTAATCCTCATACTTCTGTCACTCATTACAAAGTAGATGTGGCCTCCCGGAACAGGGCATCCTTTGGTTCCACGGTTCTGAAGAGTTTTTTCTAGTGAGCCACCAACAGGTGCTGGGGATGTGGTCCCAACCAGCAAGAATGAAAGCAAGATAGGGACAGCATAACATAAAGAAGTTATGTGCTCACCATAACATTCCATGTTTGTTGTCCTTGATCTCGCCTTCCTTCTTGTGTCCCACCCTCCTTCCCCCTTCATGGAGGATCGAGAGGAGTTCCTTTCATTGGCTACACTGGCTGAGTTTCCCTTTACCATACCAGTTGGTTAGACCTAGACTCCCTTTTTATCTCTTTGCTTATTATTTACACCTTTATATGCAGGTGTTCTCTTGTTTGTAAAATATAGTAATTTTTTTTACTTGCATAATGTAGTGTTGGGTTATCACAAATGAGATATGGGTAACTACCGCTAGGCATGTTGGGATAGGGGCTGGCTTCGAGCCAGTAAAAGCTCTTGAGCTATAGTATACGGCCGAACCCAGCCAGCAAGAAGGAAGGCAAGATCAAGGACAACAAACATGGAACGTTATGGTGAGTACATAACTTCTTTTTAGCTCCCCATCATCTTCTTCTATAAACATGAAGGCTCGAAGAAGAGGAGCCATTTGGTTCGGATAGTTTCGTCAGCACCATCTGCTAAGCTGACTAAAACTTCCCAGGTTCCTATAGCTTCCTTGGAAGTGAAAGTGAATTGATTGAACCTTTAGTGGTGGCTACTGCACCAATTATGTCAGCACCTATGATTATTTTGGACACAGTACCTTCGGTGGCTCCTCGGTCCTTGGTTCCATCTGCTTCAGAACCTAAGGAATTTTCTTTTAAAGATAGGCCCTAAGCAAGATACTCCCCATCTGTCGAACCTTTCATAGAACGACCTCCAAGTATTTCTTGGAAAGACCTAGATCCCCAACAGTCTATTCAGTCCATTCCACCAACAGCCTTACAGAGTCTGTTATGAGGCTGATGGACCAGCTCCTTGTGGCAAGGGGGTTAACTTCTTCACCAGTTCCTAGCTTCCATAGCTCTGGAACCTTCATTGTCTCTTCACTAGTTTTTGTTCCTCCTCCGACTCCAGCTGAGCCCTCCGAGTTCCCAGCTCTGACAGTCCTGGCTTTGACTGTATCTGTGCCAGTTAACTCCTCATCTCCAGCAACAGTTACTACCCTGAGCTCTTCGGTTCTATTGGATCCAGAGACCTCTTGGGGTCAAAGCTTCACTATCTGTTCTGGGGAGCATGGATCCACTCGGGTGTTGTTGGAGCCATCCATACTCCTTTGAGTGTTGGCACATCTGAGTTCGACTCCAGCTTTGTGGGCTGCTTCCTCAGTGTGGGATAGGACCATGGTTTCAGGCTCCCACTCCTCTACAGGGTGCCTGCTTTCCAGGCCATAGAGGGCCTTGTCCCCTGTGGGCTCACAGTCAATACCACTTTTGTAGCGCTAACATCCCAGTCCTTCCCCTCGCGTAGAGTTACCACCAGTCTCTGACCTGGGATAGCGGGCACAGAAACCTCAGGATTTAACCTTGGTGATTATGTCCTCTTCAGACATGTCCCTGGCCAGTCCCACTGAGGAGGTGCACCTGAAGAGAAAGTGCAAGAGGAAGCACTTGGACCCCCCTGAAGAGTCTTGCACACTGATTTTGATGAAGGGGAAGGTTCCCCAAGGTCACTCTCAGAAGATGTTTGATTTGGAGACAGAGATCCTGAAGCAAAGGGGTGGCTGAACTTCCCAATAGCCTTCCTCAGAGGTATCAGTGTACTTGCAGGCATTCTATGTCTACCATTTACTGATTGGATCTCTCCGCTCACTGACAATCTAATTAAATTGTTTGTGCAGTGGTCTTGGGAGATACCTAATTCCATTGAAACAAACCCAAAGAGACCGGACTGCATTTTGTCATCTCCCAAGGATCACCAACATTGGGGTTAAGGGATACCAGTAGATGTTATGATAGGGATGGCCGCGGTGGTGCAGCGGTTAGCATTGTCACCTCACAGCAAGAGGCTCTCCGGTTCGATCTTCGGCTGGGGTGTCTTCTGTGTAGAGTCTGCATGTCCTCCCTGTGGTCGTGTGTGTTTCCTCCAGGTGATCCGGTTTCCTCCCACATCCCCAAAGACATGCTGCAAGTGGATTGGACACGCTAAAGTTGGCCCTAGGCATGAGTCCGTGTGTGTGCCATCTGTGGAATGTTGGGTGCCAGGCTGGTAACTTGACACCATAAAAACTCCACTGCCAGTCATGAGCGAACAAGGTGATCCACTGTGGCGACCCCTAACCGGGAAAGCCGAAAGAGAGAGTAGATGTCATGGTAGTTGTAGCAGACACAAAAAAGGAAATTGCTGATGAAAGTAATAATTTACAACTACTCAGTATCTAATATTTGGAACTAGTTTCACGTTACCATAAGAAATATCTCACACCACATTAATTTCAAAAATGAACTAAAAGATTTTTTTAGCCATCTCCTGGTTATGTCCTTGTGTTGATCCAACATAAACCACAAGCCCTCTCTTCCTACTTACTTTCTGCTGTAGTGATTGCATTGATCTAATTCTGATGGTTAAGAAAAAATAAATAGATAAAATAAAATACAATTAGAAAACTGTCTATCCCTGTGTACTACTTTGTGTTCTGCACTAACATCTTGAATTATTTAGTCTGTATATATTGTCATTTGCTTTGTACTAACTCATTTGTAAATGATTAATTATCAGATTGTAAATCTCTGTATATTGTTTAGGTTTCTTCTTGTTTTATATTGTTTTATTTTATTTCATAAGTAATTCTGGAGCTTGGTTCCATCTGCTGGTTCAAAAAGTCCCAAGGACCATTCCAGGACTTGCATGGCAACGTCTCCCCTCAGGGCAGAATGGAAGACACTATCCACGAGGCAGAGGTGGCCCGCAGAATCAGGGTTCCAGGAATTTGTTCCCTGATCATTCCTATCAGCGCTCCTGAATGGAAACCCGGGGGTCTGCACTGAAAATGGGCATCTCCTCAGTTGGACCAACCCAGTCAACAAGCGTCAAATAAATAACTAAAGTCCAACTATCCATCCTCCTAACAGAAAGTCTAAGATGATAGATTTGGGAAGCGCATGTATGTTTCATCTACCTTTGCACTTAGGTCGGTCTTGAATTTCATGGCACATTTTACGAGACTGCAGAGAGACCTGATTAAGGAGTTGTCAGCTACTCTGACAGGAGCTGTGTAGCCAAGGGAGTGCAGGAAAACGTAGCTTCCCATCTGGCAACCCTTGAATCCATAATTCATCCATGAGGCTCATTGCACACAGTCAAAGGGATGACTAGGGCAGCAGGTTCTAGCATAGCCATGAGGAGACACACCTGGATGCACTTGCGTGAGTTTGTGGAGCCATTCAAGTCTTCTTTCATCAGTGCTCCTTTTGACAGAACATCCCTTTTTGACTCCAAAGTTAGAGACCCATGCCAGATGTGAGAAGGATAGAAAGACCCCTTTCTGCCATGGCTGTATGCTTTTGCACTCCTCAGCGGCCTTACTCCAGGAATCAGAGGAGTGGGAAACTATGGTTCAAAAAGTCCAAAGGACCATTCCAGGACTTGCATGGCAACGTCTCCCCTCAGGGCAGAATGGAAGACACTATCCACGAGGCAGAGGTGGCCCGCAGAATCAGGGTTCCAGGAATTTGTTCCCTGATCATTCCTATCAGCGCTCCTGAATGGAAACCTGATTGTGGTCCTCTGGAGGCAGTTGGGGGACGTTTATCCTTGACCCTATATGTCTGGCCAGCTACAACAGCAACCTACTGAAAAAATACTAATAAACTGCAAACAATGAAAAAAAATGGCGAAACCAGAAGTCTACAGACTGAAAAACTATTTAATATAAAGCGCTTTTCATTTGTGACTGTGTCCAAACTTCATCAGATATCTAAAATATACACTCCAGAATATTTAGAACTTGAGTCAAGCATCAGCTGATCAAAAACTTCAAATCAGAATAAACCTGTGCTGAATCTTAAACACACCCTCCACAGTGCTTTATGTGAATGCAAACAAAAACCTTGCGGGGCAAACAATGTTGCATTAAAATTCCATAGACCGTAGAATTTAAAATCACATTCAATAAATCGACATTGTGCTATCGCTTATAGGCAACAAATGCATAATGTCAATAAATGCAAGCACACTTAAAATTCAGAAAAACCGTGATGAGACAGTTTGAGCTACACGTCTATAAAATAAAGTACGCATCCATCCAAAACTGACTAAATGGCAAGTATTTAAACCTAAGTGCCCAACTACTAACATTACTGACCACTGTTATTGATCATGTATACTCAGATTACAATGGGAAGGTATTATAGAACTACTTAAGCTAATATATATACTACAAATCTAATACGGACATTAATCGGGGAATAAATAATAAATAGTTAAGCCCTACTATCCAACTGCTAAAGCGTCTGGACTACTATTGTCAACCATAGACGCACAAGTCCAATTACCTTGCCAAACTCTTCAATTTAAGTAGGCAGGTGATTGAGCATGAGTCATTAATCCCAGGGTGATTATACGCATTTAATAAAATTTGTCAATATAACTCCATTTCTTCAAGTTTTAATGAAATTGGCCCTCCCCTTCCATCTTCGTACACTTGATCTATAATGCGGAACTTAAAAGTATGGTCACTGGCCATCTGGGTATGCCTCGCCAGTGCATTCTCTGTTCTACATTTCTCAATAGCATAAAGATGTTCATACATATGTTCACAGAACCTACGTTCCATTTTGCCTACATAATAAGCTGGACATTTTTGGTAAAGGGCAAAATATACTATACATTTGGAGTTTCAATTAAATTTATTCTTGGCCCTGTACACTTTATCCTTAATAAAGGACCTACCAACATCCATAAATTTACAATACCTGCACATCTCATATTTGAAAATGCCCAAGTGTTTTTGAGATATTTATGTGCCTGGACTCCAAAAGAGTTTTCAAATTACAGCCTCTCCTATATACATTCTTTGGGGTTAACCCTACTTTATCTAAAATGGAAGGGTCATTCCTAAATAATTCCCAGTTCTTATGGATGGTATATGACAACACCATGCTGTCCATATGGAAAGTAGTGATTAAGCCCATTTGGAAGTTAGTATTCATTGAGGTTATTTGTATAGGATCATTAATTTCTCTGTTGAAAAAGAATTAACTTGTTCAGTAGTGTTGTTGATCAAGATTGGAGAGTAGACCCCATTGTCTCTTTTAGCACTAACCTCCACTATTAAGGAAGTTACTAATTCATTTGGATATTCATGTTTCAAAAAGAAATCCCTCGGTGTTTCACATTCAGCCAGAAAGTCTTCATCCAAAGTGACAAATCTGGCTGCCCTCACCAGTTGCCCCTTAACTACAGACCAGTTTTGGTGGTAAGGATGGCAAATGGTGAAGTGTAAAAAAAGAATTACAGTAAGTAATTTTCCTATGAATTTTCACTACCCACTTATTTCTAACTCTGTCTTTTCTGAATTGAATATCCAGATAGGCCATTTCCTCTGCATGATACGTGAAAGTGAATTTTAGAAAGCTTGTCGTTCCATTAAGGTAGTCAACTAATTGTGTGGCCTGTGCCTCATCACCTTTAAAGATGATGAATATATTGTCAAGATAACGTGTATAAAATGAGATAGTATAATATTCTTGAAGATATATTCGGTCTCCCAATAGGCCATCACAAGATTTGCCAAACTTGCTCCACAAGGGGAACCCATGGCTTCATCAATTTTTTGCAAGTAGTAGCTATTATCGAACAGGAAAAAAATTGTTTAAAAGTATTATACCCAACAATTCTTCACCAAGGTAGATTTCTGTAAGAGAGGCTCCATTAGTCCTTAACATGGAGCTAACCCATTCTATACCACCTTCGTGGGGAATGGATGTATAAAGGTCCTTCACATCACTCGTCAGGAAACCATGGTCTTTATGGAATTCTAACTTGTTAATCTTCTCTAAAAATGACCACGAGTCCTTACACATTTGCTTCTCATTTATAAGATATTTTATCAAGAGGGAATCAATGATTTTGGCACACAAATAGGTTACTGAGTTACACCCATCAACTAAAGGTCTCATAGGTGGGTTCAAAAGGTCCTTATGGACCTTCGGAATACGAAATAACACTGGTATTCTAGGGCTTAGTAGACACATGAAATTGTACATCTCTACGTCTATCTTTGCTTCAATAAAAAGATCGTTTATGTAACCCCTAATACACCAATATGCCATGTTGACTTCAGTCAAGGACACTTGAGTGTAAGACTCGCTCTGAAGGATGTTCTTCATACGATTAACATAATCAACTAGATCCATGATAGTCAATCCCCCTTGCCTTAACTGGTTTACAAACCTTGGTATTAGAAGTTCTTAACAAATTTAAGGCCTGCCGTTCTAGTTTACTTATGTTATGTGTGGTAGGTGCATTACCATTGAGCAAATACCTTGATGTATAAGCCTTTCAAAATGACCAAGAATTGAGTGCGCTGGGGGATTAAATGTGCTAGCAATCCTAAATGGATTATCACTAACTGTAGAATTATTCCCTAAAAGCAGTACTAGATTTAGTTTCCTAGAAAAGCATTTAATGTCCATAATAGCTTTAGCAATATTAGTACTTTGTGAAAGGAAAAAGATGTACCCTTTAGCCAACAATTTAACTACATTAGGGTCCACAAAAACTGACGAATAATTATAGATATTAGTCACCTGTTTTGTTGGTGATAATTTTCAAATCATTATTAATACCAAGCATTGGCGTTTGTGTTTGTTGAACTTTGACTTGAACTTGGTGTTCTTCATGTGATTCACCTGCTTCAGGATCACACCCTGGTGTTCGACATTCTGAAAATTCCATTGTTGCAGTCTTTCACTCCTCCTTACTGGTGTAGCTTCCATGTTCCTCTCTGCATCAGCCTCTCCCACGCCCTCCATATCATCCCCAAGAACATGGGCACTACTCGTAGAATTAACTGCACCACTATGAGAAACCAGAACTGTGCCCTGATCATCCAAATTACGTGCCTGAAGACCTGGTGGGTGCGGATACGCTGAGCCGTTGTTATAGGCTGTTTGATCACGCAGTAGTTTCTTAATTTTAGTTGATTTTAACTTCTCTGGGTATTGGTCTATACTCTTAAAAATAAGAGTATAATCAAATTTATATTGTGCAAAATCCATATCCAGTTTTATTTTCCTGGTCAAGAGCCACTACTACTTTTGACAAATTCTCTACAAAAATCGTGTAATGTTTAATCATAAGGTCCAGGAGTTTGAACCCATGCTTATCGAATAGATTAAGTAAGTCCCTATGAAAGGCCGAGTCCACTTCTAGACCCGTAAGGTACTGGTGACTCCACAAGCCCTTCGCGACCACTTGTTGCTGTAAGCACTCCTTGAAATAACTAATTTCCAATTGAAGTTTTTTTTCATTTTTACAAGTTTAAGATCAAAGGTTTTAAGTTTGGACAAGATATTACTGCACTGTTCATTTCAGTGAGTTCCAGCTGGTTGCCCCTGTTGATTATTATTCAAACCAAAGGACAAAGAAGAAGAGTCTTTTAGCCATCTAGATAAATTGGGGACTCCAATAAACCCTGGACTCAGGCTGACCAAGAGAGTCATCCAAGCAGTCCTGCCAGAACAAATAGGATCCGGAGTTTACTCAAGATTCTTTTAGTGCCAAAGAAAACAGGAGACTGGAGACCAAGTTTGGATCTCAGTGTGTTGAACAAGTCAGTTTGACGAACAAAATTCCGGATGGTTACAGTTCAGTGTATTCTGTTCTTGGGAAAATATGACTGGATATGCTCAGTAGATCTGTAGGATGCATATTAGCACATAAAAATGGACAAGCATTGCAAAAGATTCCTGTGCTTCCTGCTGGGAACCAGTCATTATCAGTTCAAAGCCCTGCCCTTTGGTCTCACCAGAGCCCCCAGGGTGTTCAAATGCATGGCAGTGGTAGCAGCTCACTTCATACTGCAAGGATTCTGCGTGTTTCCATAGATAGACAACTGGCTCTTTACCGTACCTACCAGGCATCTACTGTTGCAGGCAAGGGACTACATTCTTCAAACTTGCTGCTCACTGGGGATCACTGTAAACCACTAAAACTCCCATCTAGAGCCAACACAGCAGTTAGACTTTGGTACTACTCCTATAAATTCTATCTAGTAGAGTATCTCCCCAGTCTAAATTCTCCTAATTTCTGCCTGCTTCTTTTGACACTTGTATTTCTCCTAATTTCTGTCTGTTCCTTTTGACTGTAGGACTCGCTCATACTTTATTTACCTATTCTCCTGTTCCTACTCAGCCATTACATCGCATCTGAAGTCCCTCTAATTATAAAAGGAAGTTATGTACTCACCATAACATTCCATGTTTGTTGTCTTTGATCTCGCCTTTCTTCTTGCTGTTTGGGTTCAGAGCCGATCCTCAGCTCTTACTCGGCCGTATACTATAGCTGGAGAGCTTTTACTGGCTGGAGGCCATCCCCTATCCCAGCATGCCTAGTGGTAGTTACCCAAATCTCATTTGTGATAACCCAACACTAGACTATATAAAAGATGAGATATACTCTACATATCCGATGACATTTGCATATAAAGGTGTGATCCCTCCAAAAGGTAATCTTAAACTGAGACTGATCATAAGGGATGGTATAAAGGAAACCCAGCCAGTATAGTCAATAAAATAAGGGATTCCTCTCAATCCTCCAGGAAGGGGAAGGAGGGAGGGACGTAAGAAGGAAGGTGAGATCAAGGACAACAATCATGGAACATTATGGTGAGTACATAACCTCTTTGTTATGTTGTCCATATCTCACCTTCTTTCTTGTTGTCTGGGACACCGTCCCCAGCACCTGATACTTGGGTGGCTCACTGGAAAAAACTCTTTAGGACTGTGAAACCAAAGGATGCCCTGTTCCGGGAGGCCACATCTACTTTGTAATGAGTGATAAATGTATGAGGATGAGCCCATGTAGCTGCTGCACAGGTCGAATCCAAAGGCAATCTGGCCTGAAAGGCAATAGAGGTAGACGAGGCCCTTGGTGAGTGGCCTTTAAATTTTCCTGGAAGTGTTTGTTTACACAACTCGTAGACATGTTTTATAGTGTCTGAAAGCCACTTAAAGTCACCTTTGAGACCACCTAACCTCTTTTATTGTCTGCAAAGGACATAAACAATTGATCAGATTTTCTAAATTCATTGGTCCTGTGGAAATAGAAATGCAACTGTCTATGAACATCCAATTCATGAAGCTTATACTCTGCCTTGTTGCCATGATTGGGGAAGAACACCATGATTGGGGAAGAACACAGGAAGCTCTATGGATTGATTCATATTGTATTCAGAACATACCTTGAGTAAGAAAGAGGTGTTGGTACTGAGAGAAACCTGATCTTTATGGAAAATCAAGTAAGGGGACTAATAGATAAGACCTGTTATTCTGAGACCTTTTTAACTGAGGTAATTGCAACCAAGAAAAAGGTCTTCAAAGTCAGACATTTGAGCGGACAAGAAGAAGACTGTTTGAAGGGAGGAAGAATCAAAGCATCTAAAACTAAATTTAAATTCCAGGGAGGAGGAGGTTATCTTATCGAAGGTCTTAATAGGGTAGTACCTCTTAGAAAAGCCATGCATAACTTATGGGACATGATATTGGAACCCATTTCTCCCATATGGAAATTTGAAATGGCAGCTAACTGAACTCTGATAGCTGCAGCTGCTCCTTGGTCAAATGTTTCAGTGACAAATTCAAGAATCTTTAAAATGGGAGTAGTAAAAGGATCAGCCTGATTTTTGCCTGCCCAACTCTGCCATTTACTAGCATAGAGTCTCCTAGTAGTGGTCTTATGGGAGGAAATCAAAATGTGCTGAACTGCTGGGGAAACATCGGGAAGCCTGGCTAAGACCGGAAGTGGAGAAACCAAGCTGTGAGCTTGAGAGTTTGAATGGAAGGATGGAAAACCCCCGACTGACGTCTCAGAAGATCTGGGTCCAGGATCCAAGGCTCCCCTTGCAGGTGAGGCCAAAGGAATGGGAACCATATCTGACGAGGCCAGTAAGGGGCAATGAGGATTAACTTGCAACCCAACAACTGCTTTCTGAAGAACCTTGGGGATCAGGGGAAAAGGTGGAAAGGCGTAAAGCAGTCCTGGGGACCAATCGTGAACAAGTGTGTCCTTGGGTGACTGTCTCGATGGTGGGACTAGGGCAAAGCAGTTGCTGCATTTGTTGTATAGGGGGGTGGAAAATAGATCACAGGATGGTTGGCCCCATTTGCGAAAGATCAAGTCTGCAACTTCCTGCTTCAGAGACCACTCGTGGGGCATCAGGATGGCCCGGCTGAGCTTGTCCACTATCACGTTGGATTTCCCTGTGATGTGCATTGCAACCAGAAAGCGCTGGGAAGACATTGCCCATTGCCAAACTCATAGAGCCTCTCAACACAAGGGGTAAGACCTGGTTCCACCCTGTTTGTTGATGTACCATACTACCAACATATTGTCCATTTGAATTGCTCTAATCCCTTAGGTAGAGAGTTCTGAAGTGCTTGCAATGCCAGGAGCACTGCTCTCATCTCCACGACATTGATGTGCAAGTGGTACTCGTGTTCTTGCCAAGTCCCTTGAACAGTCTGTCCCAGATAATGCCCCCCCCCACCCCCCACCCTATCTGGGAAGCATCCATGGTCACTGTGGCTACAGGTTGGGGGGGGGGTAGAAATGACCTGCCTATTATCACCATAGGGGACTGAAGCCACCACTCCAGATCCCTTTAGCAGGATTCCATGATCAGAATCTGATATGACATGGGTAAATCCTGGAATGACCATTGTGCAAATAGAAGCCACTGTAGAATTCTCATGTGGAAGTGAGCCATAGGGACCAAAGTGATTGTCGCCACCATAGAACCCAATAACTTGAGGACTAATCTTGCTTGAATTCTCTTTTGTGTGAATAGTATGACAACTTGGCGACGGATTGTTAATACTCTTTCTTGAGGCAGCTTTGCTATCCATGGCCCTTGTGTCTAATTTTGCCCCTATAAAGGTAATATATTGACAAGGCAACAAGACAGATTTTTCGTGGTTTATGGTGATCCCAAGTTGAGAACAAAAGCGAATTTTGTATTCCCTTGCCCTGATTAGTTGATGCTCAGTGGTGGCAGTAAGGAACCAGTCATCTAGATATGGAAACACCCAGAATCCTTGACGCCTCAGGTGAGCCTCAACTACTGTCAAACATTTGGTGAACACCCTGGGGGCTGTGATGAGACAAAAGGGCAGAGCTCTGAACTGATAGTGACTGGCTCCCAGCTGGAAGCTTAGATATCTCCTTGACCGTCTGTCCATTTTTATATGGTAGTACGCATCCTGTAGATGGATAGAGCACATCCAATTGTGCTGTCCCAGAAAGGGAAGAGTGGACTGCAGTGTTACCATCCGGGACTTTGTTTTCTTGACTGACTTGTTTAGTCTGCTGAGATCCAAATTGGGTCTTCAGTCCCCTGTTTTCTTTGGAACTAAAAAGAACCTTGAGTAAGTTCCGGATCCAATTTGGTCTGCAGGAACTTCCTGGATGACTTTTTTTCTTAGCAGCCTTTGAACCTCCAGGTTTGCTTGATCCGAAAGACTGGGTGGAACATCTGGGATAGAGTATTGTCTTTTTGACAGGGGACATTTTAAGAAGGGGATATTGTAACCTCTGGGTATTATGTATAGTACCCATGTATTTTCTGTGATTGTCTGCCAGGCTTCTGGGTATAAGGATAATCTCCCCCTGACTGTCTCTGAAGTCGGACAGTCGGGCCTCCCTTCAGGAGTGCTGGAAGGGCCTTCCAGAGAAGGTATTTCTGTCTTCCTGCTTCTGTGGACCCCCCCTGCCGTGAGGTCGACATCTTCCGTTATTTCCCCCCTCTACCCCTGGGGGAAAATTCTCCACTTGTGTCAGGCGAAGCTCCCTGGGATTTCCGGAACCACATCTTTCCACTCTTCTGGCCTTTTGGATAGGGCCTAGATGGAGCAGAAAAATGTACTCCCACGGCAGAGAGTTTTGCCATCCTGTTCACACCTGGTAAGAGGCTCTCTTACCTGAGGCCCAAACAAGGACGATCCGTCAAAAGGGGCATTGGTAAAGGAAGACATAAAGGGATCCGCAAAATGACAAAGGCGCATCCAGGAGTGTCTGCGTAAGGCTTCCCCTGTGCCTGCCGCCCTGCTCGCTCCATCGGCTGCATAAGAAATGTGCCTCATGGAATTAACCACTGAAGTCAGGGTAGCAAGTTGAGAAGCCAACTTGTCTGAGGCTCCTGCAGCTGTAGGATCCTGTAAGGTGTCTCCTAACTCCTTGAGAAGATCCCTTTGAAGCCTTGTAAAGTGGGACAAATAGTTCAGCGACCTGAGTGTAAAGGTCGCTGAAGAAAACATACACTTCCTGTATCTGTACATCATACAAAATTCTTTGTTCGGCGGATGGACAGATGAAGTTTCTGCTAATTCCTTCTTGGTGGCTGCTGCCACCACCATAGCATCAACAGGAACAGCTTTAGCTAAGAGCCTGTCTTCAGGGGCTGTAATGAAGTTATTGGCCTCAGCGGAACTGGTTCCATCATGTCTGGAGAGCTCCAAGCCTTCCGACTCACTTCGTGCAATAGTGAGTCAAAAGGAGAAGATACCCAAGAGGTGGAGAGTCAGGAACTGAATGCATCCAGGTACACAGACTCATCTTCAGAAGGGGCAAGGGACGTCCAGTCAACCCTATGTCTAAGGATTTTTAAGATTTATAAAAAAGACATCTTCAGAGGGGGACCATGGAGACCCTTCTGAGTCATCCAAGTCTGTGTCTGATGTCAAGGACTCAGGGGAGTCCACATGCTCGTCTTGCAAGTAGTCTTCTGAGGCACCTCCTCCGAGGGGTGCTAGGGAGGTTTCAGACGAGGTGGGATCACCCAATGGCACGTCCTGGAGCATGGGTTCCCTATGCTTAAGGCGGAGGGGAGGTTCAGAGGTCCCGACCGGAAATCATCTCCGGCATCAAAGAAGCGGGAGACTTCCTCCAAACCGAGGGTGATGGCTCCGAGGCCGAGGTAGGATCTGAGCTGACCTGCGCCGAAGCTCCGAGAGGGAGAGTATGGTTGGACAAGGATCCGATGCCAATCCCCCCCTCTGAGGCAACGAGGGAGCGTCAGTCCCCCGATACCTCGATAGGTGGTATCGAGGAGATTGGAGAGGTAGTCAGAACCAGAAGACCAGAAGATGTTACTGGAACTGACAGTTCCACCACTATGACTTCCATGCACTCTGGCTCCGAACTCAGAGGAGAGGGAGGAGGAATCAAGACAGGTGGTGTTTGGGCTATCTGACCAGTTATTGTTTCCTTTTCTTCAGCTACTTTAGGTAAACCACTCTCTAAGGTTACTCTGACTAAATGGCTTAAAGATTGTACAATCTTCATTTATGCAAAAAAGAAAGTGCAACTATCAGGCCCTGTATAGGCACATTCTACAAGAGCAATTGCCGCTTCTGCAGTTTTTCATTCAAGAGCTTCTGTAGACTGTATCTGTGCAGTGGCTACTTGGGCATCCCCACATACCTTTATTACTCATTATAAGCTGGATCTGGTCTCGAGAGGACGAGCATTATTTGGTTCAGTGGTGCTCAGGAATATACTTCCATGAGACTTCCCAAGATTTGGGTAGCTGGGGACTCTCCCACAGTCCAGGATTAAGATTGACAACATCCGTTAAAGATGTTATGTATTGCCAAAACGTTCCATCTGTGTTGTCAATCTTCAGTTATCCTTGACATTCCTACCCACCTTCTCCCTGCCTTATGGGCTTCTTGATGGAATGGATCTGTCCCAGTAGATTGGATTCTCCTTTTATGAATACAGATATGGTCTTTGATCTCTTTCTGCAAACTCAATCTAAGGTAGTCCTGAGAGGAACATTATGGGTAAAGCTAAGCTCAAGAGTTTTTGGGAGGCACGAGCTGGAATAACAGCAGAGTCTGTTCTGAGTTACGGAACTGAGCCCACAGTCAAGGATAAGTGAAGATCGATAACACAGATGGAAGATTATGGTAAGACATAACTTCTTTTTATTGACTCCCCAAACAGACATTCACGAGAGTTGCATTCAGTAGTGCTACTAAGAGTTAAGGCCACTTGAGTATTACTGCTAGAAGGATGTACCTTTAAAATGAGCGCTCATCATATTCCTGTTCTTGTACTTGCCTGCCTGTAGCAATAAATTTGGCATAAGCAATGGCATTGTTTTTTGTCTCAGTAATATCAGCACATTTTAAGTAAAGAAGTTGCTTCTGAAGACAGCTGTGTAGAATGAGCTTAGACTTTACCTAGTCAGAACTATAATGTGTAAATTACAAAACCCTCTCAACACCTTATCTGATTAGGAAAGCAGTAAAATTTAACTTTTTTGCTGAGGCAGTCGTCTTGTCATGTGTATGTGAAGTGAAAAGTCAGCATAATGAGTCCGCTAATTTAGTTCTTCACCTTACTTATTTTACTTGACGCATTTTACTTCTGTTTATTGTTCACAGAAAACAGTAAGCAGTTCCTTTGCCAGCTATGTTGAGTCAGTAGTGTACCCCGTGTATGCTAGTGCAACTATACTGAAAAGGAGAATAGTAGGAATGTGAATTTAACAGTTTCATTTTACTTGAGAGATTTTGTTTCAAGTGTTGATGTTTTTATGCAACTATGTATTTGCTTTCATTTTCAGCATTTGTCTTTGCTGATGGACATGACATTGTTTCACTGTTTACTCTTCTGACCTTTCATTCCGATCAGACCATGCTGAAATTATTAGCTGTATTACCGACTGGCAGAGCTGGCCAACTCTGGTGGTAGAGAGGGATAATGCCCTGACTACAGTCCGGTCGACCAGAGTTTGATTATTGGCTGGTGTGACTGATGGAACAGCAGGGAGGAATGGAATAGGGCACATCCTGGGAGAAAGTCCAGTTGAGTGGGCATTCCTCATGATGTTCCTGGCAGGGTTTATACAAAGGGAGGACATAGTTTAAAGGGGAATTAGGCTGGAAATGTTGCTGAGATTCCATAGTGGTGAGGTGGGTTGTCATATGTTCCCATAGCACTCCTGCACCTTATGACATAACCATACATTCAGTGGGAGGATGGGGTAAACCAGGATGTTAGGCCTTAAAGAGAGAAAATGGCCTGTCATATGTTAAACAGAACACTTAGTTTCCACATCAGCCCCAGTCATAATTCAGTACATGTTTGGTGGTGGTAGATCCAGCAATGTGGCACTGGGGAAGGCTGTCCTGGTGAAGCAGGGGAGCATAGCATACTCAAAAACACCACCAGACGCTGTAGGCGATTAAGGTAGCAAAGTCAGATTCTTTCTTATACCAGCTTTTACTGGTTTTATTCAGATAACACATGTGGCCATTTTGTCATTACTTGATGTAAATCTAAATGTGATAGATGCCATTGTTTATATCCAAAATTCTTAAACTTTATGCTAAAAACATTTATTTTCTAGCTTGTTGCCTTTTAAACCACATATTAATTGCTTTACCATTCACTTCAGGAAGGATAGTCACTTCATAACAAGCTGTGGGTTTTTTAAATATTAATCACTGAAAATTAGAATAATGCATTTATTTTTGTGCAATAGATTGTGCATATTTTTCCACCTGCCATCCAGGTCCATTTCCAAAATCTTATGAAGGGAAAAGCATTTGCATGTGCTGTGTAAGTGTTAATTATCATAGCACTACAACTTTACCCATCTGAGATAGACACATTGAATATGGGGGTGTGTTCTTGTGGACTAAGTGAATGATCTGCTGTCAGTTGCTCTAGGCCCAACTATAATAGATTTATTGTTGAGATGGTGGAAACAGGATGTTCTTCATATGGATCATTGCTGTAGTAACCTAAGCTATATGGGTCATATCCTCCTTCCAAAGCTTTAGGGCACTTTCTCAAGCTGAGATGACTAAAGTAGAGATTTGTGTGCTGTGCCCTTCACAGCTTTCCTGCCTCTGAAGGGAGCTCTTCTCTGCACGTTTTTGAGGATCAAGTGTCAGCTAACCCTGTTCATTTGCTGGACAGAAAAGTTTCTTTGTGGAAAAAAAAATTCCATTTTAATTTTCTGGACTGAAATTGTACTTTTTCTGTAAAATATCAATATTAATGTTGGGAAAAATTATTTTTAATGACTGTCTTGTGACTTAATTACTTTTAAATGGGACTGTCACTTTTACTTTTGTGTCAAGATATTAAAAACATATTTTAAGATGCTTTTTCTTTAGGGAGAGTTTGTTTAGTTTACTTTTAGGGACCGAGGTAAATGTTAAAAGTATTTTTTTTTACTGTGTGTTAGGAAAACGCTACTTTTTTGCTAACCTATTTTACCGTCTACTGCTTTTCAGGCTTCCCTAGAAATTGGGCATCTTTTTCAGCTTAACCATGTAAAAACCTAACAATACCTCAAATCTTCCTCCTCCTAGCAAAGAAGAAGAAGAAAATTACCAAACAGCCTTTGCCACCATCGCAGGCTGCTAAAGTGCCTCAGCCACAGACAACTGTTGACTCTGCTGTGGCCAAAGCTGATTCCCCAGATCACTTATTTTTTCAGTGGCCTCCTGCAGGTGTTCTCCCTACAGCCACTATAGACTGGATTTAGACATCTCCCTTGTGGCTATTTGAGGGCCCTTGTCTGGCATGGTAGAGCCACTCCTGTTGGATCTGGGAAAAGTGGCAGGGAATATCACTTTGCCTAGCCAGAAAGATGCGCTCATCCCTAGGGAGATTTTTTTTCCTAGCAAATACAAGCCTGTTTCTTCAGAAATTCCAGTTAATAAAGGAAAAGAAAACAGACTTATGTCATCTGCTGTCTCAGTTACTCTGCACAGGAGTAGTTTTTGGGCTTAGCTTGGGGTTTAGTTCAGACTCTTGACCTTTCCTGTATGACTGTTTCTGGAAAAAGGGATTCTTCATTTTCTGAAGTGTTTCAAGACATTGAACCTCAAAATCAGTGTGAAGGGACGGATTATTTTGTCTCCACAGGTTTAAGATTCATATTCTTAGGAGAGTGTCCCTTTAGCCAGTCACTTAGAAGAATTCTGTTTTCTGAAGCCATTTTTACAGTGGATCAGTTGTTCCAGTGGGAAATCAGTGATGTTTCTCAGTCCCATAGGAAGTGTTATGATTTCTTACAACTGGAATTTCCAAGACCAGGACTTATTCCTCCTTTTCTTTCTGATTTGGAGAGTGTTTTTGCCACAGACTGTAACTTGCTTAACGGCCAACCTTCTACCCCAAAGAAAACAGACAAGACTGTATGTAGTTCCTCAAGCTTTTATGTTTTTATGCCCTCATCCCATATCAGACCAAGTAACTACTGCCTTAGTGAGTCCAACTGCTGCTAAACATTTGGGTAACGCTATTCCCTTTCTTTCTGACAAGGATGGGAAGGCTTTTGATAAATGTGGGGAAAAGTATATTCTTCTATGCAAGAATTGTTTTTAGAATTCAAACTGTCAAGCTGTTATGCTGAAGTTTTTGCTTACTTTTTCTGGGAGTATGAGAAATATGGTGCCATCTTTTTCCTCTTCTGAAGAGAAATCTGCTTTGTCTAAGCTTGTTCATTCCATCTCTCAAGAGGCTACTCATTGTTTGAAATGTGCAAATGATTCTGCTGATGCCACTTCAGAGGGTTGCTGATACTGGGAGTGTTTAAATGAAGTTTGCCTGGTTGCATTTTCAAAATCTCCTAGAGGATGTCAGAAATTAAATTTCGAATTCTCCCTTGGATAGAGAGTTAGTTTTGGACCTCTGCTGCAGAGGTCCATGTTAAGTGTGATGAGAGAGGTATGGGGGTTTACAGAATATATTAGTTTTTAAGCCTTCCTTCTCAAAGTTGGCCAAGTGGATTTAATGCTCCCCCTTCTATCTTCTTTTAAAGGCAAATTAAACTGATACAACAAGCTGCTGGTGAATAAACATTTTAAAAGCTATGGCACTGAGTTTCCAAAAACTAAGGGAACCTCCAAGTACACGGACAGCCTAATAAGTATGTGTGACTGTTTACAATAGCACCCCCCCCCCAACAAATCTTAAATCCATCTTGGGTTACTTTTGGCAGTGGGAGTTTCTTCCCCCTTTTTTGAGAGATTCCCCTTCACTTGTTAAACTTAACTCCTCTTTTCCTAGACCATTAGCTTTTAGGCATCTTACTTTACCGTAAGAGCAAAATTGTGGGGCAGACAAGCTAAGCGGGACAAGTATAGACCCTTACTAATGGAAATTGAATTGTAGGTCTTCCAGTATTTGATCCAACTGTGGAAATGCACATTTTTTTGCCAACACTCTTAAATATCAGTTGGCAAAATTCTGCACCATGTCCCCACTCTTGAAGGCCTGGAAGACGGATGCTTTTTCCTTTCCTTGGACAGGATTTTTCCTGTACATATTTCCATAGGTTCATAGGTAGGTACTAGGTTATTGGCCCTAGGGCCTATACAAGCCTAGCCAAAAATGTACCTTGGCTTTCGCCACCCAAGAAAATTATTTTCCTGTGCCCCTACAATATTTCCAGTATTATTCAGAGTCTTTCTGAAGATTCAGAAAGGATCTCCAGAGGTCATTGTGGTGGGCTCCCTATTGGTGAAGGCAACAACAGATGTTTATAATTCCCATTACTGCAGTAGCCTTTAGGTTATATGGTTTGTTTCCCTGCCCAGGAAACAACTGGTCAGCTTCACAAAGTTGTGCTCCCCCTAACACCTTACCCTGATTGCTGATTAGCTAGTCCCAAGAAGGGAGGTCCGCGGTCAAAGTGGATATAACTTTCTTGCTACCTTGAGGAGAAACCTCTCAGGGGCTTCATGGGCGCATCAGTCAGCTTAGAACTTCATTTCTGGCAAATAAGTCTCTGTTGTGGACCCCCTCCCTCCACACAGAAGTTGTTGCTGTATTAAGAAAATATTTAATTTTATTTTCTGTCTAAAACTGGTATTTTCTATGTAGGAAACCCAGTATTTTTATCAGTATGAGAAGTTTTCTGTCAGGAAGTGTTATTTAACCGATTTATGGCTATTTTGAGGAAAACATATTTACCACTTGTGTAAACTTTTATTTAATGATTAAAAGTTTTACTTTGAGATGGCAGGGATGTGCTCTCTGTCAGTTTAGTGCTTATGTTCACTTTGTGACAACCTACCTGCCGTTTTTTCTTTTTCTGTTAGTGTATTTATTACTTAAGGGAGTGTTGCTTGTACATTTACTTTGTGAAGAGGTGGGAATTAGTAGTGTGAGTGTAAGTGTGCTGCTTGTGGACACACTTTGACAGCTTACTTTCTGACCAACTCACTGCAGCAACTCATGCCCTCCTCTGCTACAACATGGATACTTACTTTGGTCCTGCTGGTTCCACTCCGGCTGTGCCTAGAAATAAAAAAAACTTACCAAGGACCCTCTGCCAAAACCATAGCCTCAGTCTGTGCCTCATATGATAGTGGGTGAAACTGTAGTGGTTATTGGTTGTTCCTCAGACCATTCACTTACTTCTTCATCTTCGTCTTGTTTAGTCTTTTTGGCCACCACAAACTGGGAGTCAGCCAGGACATCTTTGGCTCTGTTCCAGAGTCTGATCTGGATGTAAAAGAGCCATATTTTCCAAGGTTGGGAGAGACTTCACTGGGTGACCAGGGCAAGAGATCATTAGACTGGTCAGATGTCCTTCCTTTGAGTTTTTTTCCACAGAAACTCTAAGGAAAAAAAGGATTAAACATTGTGTAGCACAAGAAGTTATTACAGTTAAGAAAAATGATTTTCTGACCTTAGTTAGGCATGCATTACAAGCTGTGAATGCTGGTGTCCAGAACCCATTACAGGTGACATTCCCTTTACAGAAATTCCTGAGGAACCAGGGTGCAATGATTCTGATGATGATAGATTTGGGGCTTCTTCTCCAATAGATTCATAAGCCCAACTCTGACTGTGAGGAAGATATTAACAGAAACCTGCTGTGGATGAGTTTTCTGTTAATTAGACCACAGCCAGAATGAATGGAGTATTTTTATAGGAACAAATAGATGATCCCTGTGGACTGAGGAGATATATTTTGCAAATGTATTTTCCTCATTGCTCATCCATCCCTTCTATACTGCCAGCCCTGGAAGATGTGTTGAACGCTACTTGTAATTATCCTGATACCCAGCCATCAGTCCCTAAAAGCAGATAAAATGTATAAAGTGCCTCAGACTAATACATCTCTTTTATGTCACCTTAGATCAGACTAAACAACTAAATCCACTGCTTCACTTGTTATTCAGTAGGTTAAACAGTAGTCCTCCTCTTAGTGACAAGAAAGTCAGGGTGTTGGACTGCCTGTGCAAGAGAATATTTTTTCCACTTTATCTTTTAAAATTCTCAGCTATCAGCCATACATGTGGGAGATTATGCTTTGTTATATGGACAATCTGAAAGAATTTGCTACCACATTTTCTACTGCAGATTGCTCTTTTCTAAAGCAGTCTGTTTCTGCCGTGCCCCAAGCATCCAAACACTCTTTGAGGAGTGTATGTATGTTTGTGCAGATACTGTGCCCAGGGTACTACTACTGCTACAGTGTTGTAAAGATATGCCTGGGCATGTAACCAAAAATTTGCTAATGAGGAAAGGCTGACATTTTGGATTGTGCTTTAAACAAGGATATCCTGCTACTCAGGTTGTCAAATAATTAGACGAAAGGAGATTGATTCAGGGAGTTTATAAGATTTTTCATGTCTCCAGATAGAAATCTGTTAGGCCTTCCAGTTTCAGAAAAAAGCCAGATAAGCAAAACAGTCGTATTCTAGCAAACGAGGAGCTAAATAGAGAAGGACGGAAGGAAATAATAAAAAATAGTGATCCTTTCAGAAAAAGTACAAACCCAACAGTATAGAATGATTTTGCCAGCACACCCCCCCACCCCCACTCAGGCCAGTAGCTCCACAAAGATGCCCCAGAAGTTAGTCCTCAACAAGCCCCTTTGCAAAAAATTGTCTGAGACTCTTGGATACTAAAAATCGTGCAGGAGGGTTACAGATGGCACTGGATACAAAAGCATATTTTAAGGGGAATTCTTCCTAACTCTGTGGACTCTACAGAATATTTCCTTAAACTCTTTAGTTTTTACACACTCATAGAGTCGTATAACCAGCCCCTGTAAGTCAATGGGGCAAAAGAAATTCTATTTCAGAATGTTTCTATACCAAAAAAGAGGCCTCTTGGAGACTGGTACTAGATCTTTCATTTCTAAAACTTGATGTGAAAGTACCACAAATTCAAAATGTTGACCTGACAGAATCTGTTACCTCATTCCTTACATGAATTGCATGGTAACAATAGACTTAAAAGATGCTTAATGTCACACTTCCACAGCCACGTGCTTCAGAAAATTTCTCATGTTTTCTGCATTATCCTTTGAAAATTCTACAAGTCTAAAGGTGTTTATGAAATGTCTAGCCACAGTCATATTTGCAAACTGAATGGCATTCACCTATTTGCTTAGATGACTAACTTATCTTTGTAGTCTTTATCCAGATGTCAGGAGTCTTTAACCTGGATTATATCTCTTCTGACCAATCTGGGCTTCCAGAAAAATGTTACAAAGCCCACATTGACACTCTTTCACAAGATTGTGTTTCTTGGCAACCTTCTAGCTACCTTTCTTCAGAACACCTTTTTGACGCAAGAGAAGGTGGATTTATTATCTGGAATATTTCCTGAGCTTCTCCAATCAGGTTCAGAGTTATGCAAAAGTATGTCCCTCAATTCTAGGGTTCATGGCTACTATGATTCTTATGATTCATCTAGCTGGGTTACACATAGGAAAAATGGAATGGTTAAAGCACACGTGCACATATACACACACACATACACACTTGTGGAGCATCAGATTCCAGTCTTGGCTTTCTAAAAATAGAACTGCATTGGTAGAGTCAACAAATTCATCTGAACCAGGTCTCCTTTTCTCTCCTCATACCCCAAGTCACTGTCATCATGGACGCTTCAGATTGTGCATGAGGAGAAGTTTCCATGAGGGTAAAGGTCCAAGGTCTGCGGAGTCATTCAGACATACCAAAACGCATCCAATTTAAAGACGATGTTGGCTGTGATCTGTACCTTGAAATTTCTTCAACACCTATGATCATTAGGTACTCTTCAAGTGATGACAGACAGTGTGACAGTCATGTGGTATATAAACAAGCCGGGAGGTACATGGTTTTACCCCCTGTGCAGTCTAGCCGTGATGGCTTCGGAGGTATCTCTACAGCATTCCTTAACCTTCCCAGTATCTTACATTCTGTCACAACAAAATATAGTGGCAGACAAGCTGAGATGAGCAGGATCAGGACAGTTCCCATTAGTGGAAACTGAACAAGGGAGTCTTCCAGGAACTGATTCAGTTGTTGGGAACACCTCAAATAGATCTGCTTGCCTCCTTTCAAGAAAGGGGAAATAATTCAGCAAGCAAGCTAGGAAAAGGATGCATTTTCATTCCCATGGATAGGAATGTTCCTTTATACTTTTCAACCCATTTCACTGATATTCAGAGCAATTCTGAAGATTCAGAAGGACTCCCCCAGAATCATTGTGTTGACTCCCTTTTCACCCAGGCAACATTGGTTCTCTCTTCTTATGAAATTGGCCAAGGGCAGTTTATAACCACAAGCTTCTTCACTCACTGGATCTACTTGGACAGGACAGGAGGAGATTGATGCACCTCAGCCTCAATCAGCTTCAACTGACTTCCTGGCTGATTCAGTTGTAATACATTTTAGGTACTTGCTTTATGACAAGGTAAGACAGTCACTAAAGGAGGAGAAAATTTGCTACTAAAAATCCAGTATTGGTAAGTGGAAGTGTTTTTTTAGTTGGTACCTACCCACCAACTAGGGGCCCATCAGGGATTGTATACCACTGGTGCTCAAATATTTGTGTGAGTTATTTTCCTCTGGCCTCTCTTATTCCTCTGTAAAGGTTCATCATGCAGCCATTTCAACATATCTGCCCAAGGATCCTCCTCTTTCTTCTCTGTGGTTCATAGGTTCATACTAGGCTATCTGCCCTGGGGCAATTATAAGCCTAGCCCAATTCTGTATGGTTTACGCCACCCCTTGATTTGAGTATACTGTGCCCTTTTTAAGGTTTAGTTTACTGTGCCTCTGTCTAATAGTGACACGGGAGTAATCCCTGGGACAAACTACGATTCCCCATCCACCTATCGAGATTCTTCTTGAAGAGATTCAGTGAGGTGCTCTGCCTCACATGAACTATAATTCTATTCCAGAGCGAAGGGAGCCTCTGGGTTATGAACCTGTCCCTCCAGCAAGTTCTATTTATTTCAAGTCCCTCGAGTGTGTGGCTGTAAGGGATTTAGATTTACTGAGGTGGAGCATGTCCATTAATTCTGGATTTGACATAGCTTTGTATGTCAGGCATAGATCACCTCGAAGTAGGCAGTATGCAACTGAGTAGAGCTGGAGTTTTTTTAACCGAGCAGCATATGGCATCTGTTTGAGACCCTTGATCCTCTTGGTGAGATACTTTTGGGGTCTCTCTAATTGCTGCAGGTGTCGGGTAAGGTACATCCCAAAAGGGGCATTGTATTCTATGATGGGCCTGATGAGGGATGAATAAAGGGGCACATTTACCTCTCTTGATCTAGATGTGAAACCCTTCGTGATGAGGTGGGCTATGCAGAAGGTCTTCCTAACCACTTTGGCAATGTGGTTTTCAAAGGAGAGATTGCTATCAACTTGGGTCCCCAGGTCCCTAATAACTTTCTCTGTACTTAATGGGTTTCCGCCTATGTGGTAATTTGTGGGCACATTGTTTTTGCCAAAGGGTATGACTATACATTTTTTGGCATTTAGCTTTAAACCATGGCACTGGCACCAGTTATCTGTCTCTGTGAGACCTTTTTGAAGGATGTTTGTGTCAGCTGGAGAGTCGATTATGGCGCCCAGTTTGCAGTCGTCTGCAAACTTGGTGAGCCATAGTCCTTCCACGTTTGCCTGTACCTCGGAAAAGTATATACCGAACAAGAGTGGTCCCAGGACAGAACCCTGTGGGACGCCACTTGTGACCAGTTTCGAGTCTGACATGGCTCCAGCAACTCTCACTCTGTGAGTTCTGTCTTTGAGCCAGTTTGCGACCCATCTTGTGACATAGGGGTTTATATTTAAGCTGGATAGCTTATCTATGATGCCCGAGTGGGGTATTGTGTCAAATGCCTTTGCAAGGTCCAGATAGGCTGTGTGGGACTACCTTCCCTTCATCTATGGCTTTTGTGACTGTTTCGAAGAAGTCAACCAGGTTCAAAAGGCAGGATCTGCCCTTGACAAAGCCGAACTGGGTAGGATCTAGTGTCTGTAGGTCCCCAATGTCTTTGTTTATGAGCTCCATGATGATCCTCTCCATAGCCTTACAGACTAAGCTAGTCAGGCTTATGGAGCGATAGTTTCCAGGGTCCGTAGAGGCTCCACCTTTGTGGAGTGGGACCACTGTTGCTGTACGCCATTCTGTGGGCACATATCCTGTAGTGAGGCTGAGATTGTATAGCTGTTTTATTTGAGGGATTAGTTCCTCTTGGAGTTTATGTAGGACGCAACCTGGGATGCCATCTGGTCCCATGGAAGCAGTGTTTTTTGCTTTGGAGAGGGCAGCCTTCACCTGAGCATCAGAGATGTTTGGGAGGCAGCCCTCTGCCGGGATAGATGCTTGCTCTTTTGGGGGGGTGGGGGTGGAGAAGTTTGCACTGAACCTGTCTGCCAGGATATTGGCGATGTCTGTGGGTTCAGTGTATTTTTTGTCGTTTAGAACAGTTTCCAAAAGAAGCTGTATACCCGATTCCTCATCATAGTTTGCTCCACCTTGGGATCTCAACCTTGTGCTGGTAAAGTTGATTGTGCCACCTTTTGAAACCTTATCAAGATGATTTAAGGTTCATGACTTGAATAAAGTACTCACCATTGTTCTGACATCTGCATGGAGAGTATCTGAGTTGCAACCTGTCATTGAGGGTGAACATTACCTTATATTCCACAGAGATAAGTTCACATTAAGAGGGAAACCCTGTTTTATGTCCAGAGTTTGAGTTTACTTTGAATCGGTCCATCTGTCTCCCTGATTTTTACCCAGAGCCTAAAAAAAAGGTAAAATAATTTTGTATACTCAGGACATGCAAAGACAGCTCAGGTGCTGTCTTGACGGAACTGCATCCTTTAGAAAAGCTGGCCAGCTATTTATTTCTTATAAAGGCTCAAAAAGGGACATCCTGTGTGTCTAAGCAGATGTTCATCGTGTTTCACTGTTGCAGTCATTACATTTTTGTTGTCCTGCTGGCAGGCTACCCACAGTCGGCCTGAATTCCAAAGTCTTGGTCCGGCGTCAGTTGCTGTCACCTCTTCCCTGACGTCAGTGTGCCAGGAGTATAAAAGATGCAGCCGACACCATTTTCTTCAGTCTTTCTTGCCGCGCAGTGCCTGAAACAAAAGCAGTTTGCAAGTGCCGGTTGGCTGACTCCTGAGATTTTCAAAATCGAATTTCAAATCCAAAGTTTTCATTAAAGCCAAGTACCCCGTTGGGGAAACTTTTTTGTTGCTCCAGACTGATGTCAGAAAAAGTTAACAATTGTATTTCTTGTGGGAAGCAAATACCTCATAAGGATTTTCACTCTTACTGTATTCCTTGCCTAGGCCCTGACCATGACGTTGCTAGCTGTCGGTTTTTTGTGCTAGATTTAACCAACGCACTATTAAGCATTGGTACGATTTTGCCTTTCATTACTTTGGCCGAAGATTTAATTATATAATGCCGTCGGAACAGCCGATGACCGGAGTTCATAAAAAGTGCAAGGAAAAGGAAAAGGACAGGCATCCGAGGTCCAAAACAGACGACGAGGCTTCTGCTAGGCCAGTCGCCGGTTCTCAGTGAGGCGCTTTCGCAGCCCCTGATGCCCGCTACCTCAGAGCCACAGGCCTCTTCCGACTCCCACGTGGAGCCAACTAGGCCTCTGGATATTCAAGGTATTGGACACTTGGAAACTATTTCCTCAAATGGCTCCGGAGCCATTGAGCAGGCATCAGCTTCTGAGGGTGTTTTCAGACCTACACAGTTATATGTAAAGCCAACCTCAGCTTCAAAGGCAAAGACTAAAGCACCTCTAAAGACAAAGAAACAAGTACAGCATTCTCCTGGACAGACTTCCATGCCTAAAAAAACAGATGCTTAAAATGGCCGAAGACCTAATTACTTTGATCAGGGGTTCCCATCCCCCTCCTGATAAGAGGCCTAGGAAAGAGACAGAATATGAATCTTCAGATCAGGTTTCCATTTCCTCTGACTCCTTTTCTGAACAGGGATACTCTCTTCCTCCCTATGAGGATCCTGATGCTGAAGAATCTATCCCTTCAGCCTCTCCTTCTGAGGATTATTCTTTTCGGGAAGCCCTGTATATCATGAGGGAGCACTTTCACTGGGAGAGCCAAGATTACTCAGAATCTAAGAAAAGGCTCAGGGATTTTCTTTTACTACCTCAGCACAGACCTCTTGCTATTCCACCTGTTCTAAACATTGTCGATGATGTATTTTCAGAGTCCGGCCTGTCTCGTGACACTTTACCCCCTGCACCTGCTAAGCCAGACAGATACTACAGGGTTCCAGATTCTCATAAATTTCTATATAAAAACCCTGCTGCTGACCCAGAAACTATATCTCAGGGTCCCAAAGGGGTCAAGGCTTCCACTGCAAAAAACTCTGTCCCCTCTGATAGGGATTCAAGGGCACTGGACAGATGGGGAAAAAGGTTTACAGTTCTGCTACTTTGGCTGTAAGGGCTTTAAATTTTCAGTTTCATATGATTAAATATCAGCAATACTTAGTGTCACTGCTAAAGTAGAAAATGTTGACAAATTCTGAATGTCCAGAAAACAAGGAAATGCAGGATTTATTGCATGCAGCTGAACAAGTAGGAAAGCATACTTTGCAATGTGTTTTTGATTCACTGGAGGCCTCTTGCAGGGCCGCTGTTACGGGATATGTCATTAGGAGGCATGCTTGGTTAAAGGAACAGAATCTGCCTGATCATGTTAAAGCAAAATTATTGGCTGCTCCATTACAGCATGATACTTTGTTTGGGGTTAAGGCAGAAGAGGTGTTGAAGAAAATGGAGGCTAAAGCAAAATCTATGCAGACGGTTAAGGATTTCTTACAGGTACAGCCACCCAGATTTAGCAGGAACTGCCCTTCAAAGAATTGGTCCTTTCCAGTGTCAGACAGGCCACAAAGAGGCAGATCCCAGCCCCAAGGCTCATACAGGCCTAAACAATGGGGTGCTTCTACCTCCAGAAGCGGAGAAGACAAATCACAGCCATATAGGAAACAGTCCCAATGACTTTCCACTGCCAGTACCAAGCACTTATCTTTTGGCATCCCACTTAGGGGGAAAACTAGCACTTTTTTCACAAAATTAGCACATGATCACCCAGGACAAATGGGTCTTGAATATAGTGTCTCAGGCTTACAGGTTCCACTTTCACACCCTGCCAAAGGCAAACTGTATGCCAGACCTGCCACAATCAGTGGGCAGAGGCACAAAAACAAGTTTCATCCCTCATGGACATGAGGGCCATTCAGCGAGTACCACAGCAAGAGCAGGGACAAGGATTTTACTTGAGGCTTTTCTTGGTACCCAGATAGGACAAAGCCTGGAGACCAGTACTGGACCTGTCTGTCCTAAACACTTTTCTGGACGTTACAAAATTCAAAATGTTGACTCTGCAGCAGCTTCTGCCCATGCTGGGCAAGAAAGCTTGGCTTGTAACTTTGGACCTAAAAGAGGCATACCTGCATGTCCCAATCAGACACTCTTGCAGAAGATACCACAGATTCATAGCTGGCTCAATGCACTACTAATTCTCTACACTGCCCTTTGGCTTATCTACTGCGCCCAGGGTCTTCACAAAATGCCTGGCACCAGTAATTGCATTTTGCAGACAGAGGAATTCAAATATATCTTTACTTGGATGACTGCCTTATTCAAGCAGAGAACAAGGACATTCTACTAAAGCATCTGACGTTTGTAAAAAGATTACTAATTTGCCCAGGGAACGCAGTAAACAAAAAGAAATCAAAACTATAACCCTCTCAAGAGATAATATTCCTGGGTGCAAGCTTAAATACAACTGCCCAGATGGCTTATCTCACGCCTGACAAGCAAAGGCAACTGACTTCTTACTTCGAAATGTTGGCAACAAAGACCCAGTTATCTGCAAGAAAAATTCTGCAGGCTTTGGGCTTCATGGCATCCTGCATTCTGCTAATTCCATATACAAGACTGCATATGAGGAAACTACAGTGGTATCTAAAAAGTGTTTGGACTCAACATTGCCACAGCCTGGAAACATTAATAAACCTCATTCCCTGTCTGCAACAGGAGTTTCGATGGTGGGCACAGGCCTGTCACCACTGCAAGGGACAATCATTCACTTTACCCACAGCCAGGCAGACACTAACAACAGATGCATCAGATTACGTCTGGGGGGTCCACATGGCAGGAAAATGTATTCAGGGCACATGGCCTGCAAGCCAAATGCATCTTTATATCAATCAAAAAGAGTTGCAAGCTGTTCAGAATGCCCTGACAGCCTTCAAGGATCTACTTCATCCAGGACAACTGCTGATAAAGAAGGACAATACTACAGTCATGTGGTACATAAGCAGGGAGGCACACATTCCTACCCCCTCTGCAGACAAGCCATGACTTTGTGGAACACAGCATTGACTTATCAAGTACACCTGCAAGCACAATTCCTGCCCGGAAAGACAAATACTCTGGCAGACGAACTAAGCAGAAACCTCATGGATCCTCACGAGTGGAAACTAGATCCACAAATCTTCAGCATGATAACAAGGAAATGGGGATGCCCAGACATAGATCGGTTTGCCTCCCCTCACAACTGCCAACTACAGAGATTCTGCACAAGGACTTATCACAAGCAAGCATGGAAAGTGGATGCTTTATCATTCAGCTGGAAAACCCTTACAGTATATGCCTTTCCTTCACCGCCTCTCCTCCTCAAGTTACTCCTAAAGGTCAGACAAGAGAAGCCAAAAATGATACTGATTGCCCCAAACTGGCCACGCCAGCACTGGTACCCAATCCTAAAGAGCTTGTCTCAAGGCCCAGCCTGGACATTACCTCTAATTCCTCATTTACTGACCCATCAAAACAATCAGATCCTGCACAGCCAACTCAGAACCCTAAGTCTGGCTGCATGGCAGATAATGTAACCATTCAGAACACACCTCTCTCTAAAGCAGTTATGGATGTTATTTTGGAGGCCAGGAGAACCAGCACCAGAAAATGTTATGCAGAAAAATGGAAGAGATTCTGTGCTTGGAACCAGGCACAAGGAATTGACACACTTGTACCAAATATTCCTCAGATTTTACAATACCTTACTGAGATGCTGGACAAAGGCCTATCCTTTTCATCAATTAAGATCCATGCCTCTGCCATTTCAGCTCATTAAAATACAGACCCACCTATTTTTTCGCATCTACTGCTAAGGCAGTACCACAGAGGGGCCAAAAACATAAGACCTCCAAAGAGAGCGCCAGTACCAGCATGGGACCTCATTTATGTCTTGGAAAAACTCACACTGCCTCCTTTTGAGCCAGCCAATACAGCTGAGATAAAATTCTTATCATGGAAAACAGCTCTGCTCCTAGCAATAACTTCAGCAAGAAGAGTCTCAGAGTTACAGGCACTAATGGCGGTGGAACCTTTTATAATTTTCCATCCGGAGAGGGTTTCTCTGAGGACAAACCCAACATTTATGCCTAAGGTAGTGTCCAATGTGGCTCTTAACCAAACCATTCATTTGCCTACCTTTTATCCAAACCCACAGAATAAGGGGGAGAGACTTCTGCATTATTTGGACATACACAGACAGCTATGCTTCTTCTTGGACAAAACTAAGGCTTTCAGAAAGACTGAGCAACTCTTAGTGGCATATGCTGCAGGATCGCAAGGAAAAGCTATCTCAAAGCAGACCATTTCAAAATGGATAGGCCACTGCATTCGTTTCTGCTATTCACAACATGGCAAATCAGTGCCTAGGGGCATTAGGCCATATTCAACCAGAGCAGCAGCCACTTCAGCAGCCTTCCTCAGAGGAATACCAACCAAGGACATTTTGGAGGCTGCAACATGGACTTCAGTGCACACTTTTACAAAGCACTACCACTTACCTCTTTACTCTAAATCCAGAGCAGGCTTTGCCACTGCAGTTCTGCAGGGCCTCATAGCCACTCCTAATTCTGTTTAGGCCCAGCCAACCAACCTCAGCTTTGGGATTCAACCCAAGTGTAATGACTGCAACAGTGAACGATGAACATAGTACAGTTGTGTACCTACCATAAATGTAGATGTTTGAGTGTATTCACTGTTGCAGTCCAGGTTACCTTCCCACCATCCCCCTTTCATTGCTGGGACTTATCTGTACTTCTCTATTCTATACAACCTATGTGGTGTATTTGCTTGTAGATGAAGGTAATGTTTTTGTTAGTGCATGCATTTTTATTGGCATAATTTTTAGCCTACCCTTTTGTGGGCACCTGACATCTGGGGCAAGAAAAACTGAAGAAAATGGCATCGGCTGCATCTTTTATACCCCTGGCGCACTGACGTCAGGGAAGAGGCGACAGCAACCGACGCCGGACCAAGACTTTGGAATTCAGGCCGACTGCGGGTAGCCTGCCAGCAGGATAAGCCAAGTGTAATGACTGCAACAGTGAATACACTCGAACATCTACATTTATGGGAGGTACACAACTGTACTTTTCCAGGTGGTTGTCCTCAGCTATTGCTTTCCCATCATGGCAAATCCATTCCAGGCAGTGTCTAGGCACATTCTACTAGCGTCCTTGTCTTCATTGCAATACTGGAAAGTGGTGGACTCTAGAAACATTCTAGAGGCAGTTTACAGAGTCCTCCTTACAAAGTTTTATGCAGTATTATAAATTGGATTCCTTTTCAGTGTTCAGGGCAAGCTTTACTATAACCATTCTCCAGCTTTTCCTAAATTTGTATCCTTTTTCCTTCCAGGTTGCATAGACTTTGGTAATCAACCCATATTCAGCGGTAGGAATGATGAACATAGCACAGTTGTGTAAATTGCACTTACCCACAACAATAAAGATTCAAAGTTCTCACTGCTGCAGTAGCCGACCCACTCTCCATCCCACTAGTCTCATCTATAGTTGTAGTTGGGCTATAAAATAGGGTTCTTTGTGTTCAACTTTTTTATGTTTCATTATTTGATTCAGGATTGTGAGGCTCTCTCTCTCTTTATGGACATGAAAGTTCTGAAGAAATCTTCACTCTGACTGCTGATTTTCTTCTTTGGGACTAGCCAGTCAGTCATAGTGAAGGTGTTGACGGGAGCCAGAACTTTGTGAATTGCTGTTGTTTCTTGGAGTGGGAAACAATCCCTGTAGCCTAAAGGCTACTGCTGCACTGAGGAATTCTAACATCTGCTGTTCTGTGTAAGTGCAAATTGCGCAACTGTGTTTAATCCCTTTTGGCATGGCCAGGGGCAATTATCACATGTTCCTCACAGATTGTTTCTAGTCATACAATATCAGGGGTGTTTGAGACCTCTTGACCATAACAACTATAACTGTTTGCATGTATGAACAAATAATGCTACTATAAACTCATTTATTAGCAGATGAAAAAGGATTTCTATCCACCCCAGCTATTAAATACAGTACTCCACCCATTTACTCAAGTAACACATTCCATATTGCTACAATTCATTATAATAAAAATATTCTCAACAAACAATTCTAAAAATAATATTATATATAAAACCTTTAACCTGCTAAATGTTTGTATTTTAAAACACTGGTTATACTTACATTCTCATTAATGCCTGGAAACTGAGTTGAGTTCAAATGCATCTGCCATTTAAGTTCACATATATCGAGGTGTACATCCAGAATTTTACCTTGCATGTCCTTAAACAATTGTTGCAAAACAAAAAACTTTGTTATGGTCAACAAATTCTTGTGTGTCTAGCCAAAGCATTAGTCAATCTGTAGATGTTCTTTGTGTTTCACTGTTGCAGTCCTAACAAATGAGTTATCCGGTTCCCGGTAGCCCACGGTCGGCCAGATTACCAAAGGTAAGTAAAAATGACGTCGGTTGCCAAGGACGTCAGGGTGTCCGATACAAAAGGAGGCAGCCAACTTCACTTCCTCAGTCTTCCTTGCCACGGAGGCAGAAGCAGAAGCTTTTCATGCAGGAGTGCCAGTCGGCAGTTTACCTTTGTTGGTTTCTGACTACAAGAGTTGGTCTACTACAGCTAAGTACCCTGTTGGGGATCCTCTTTAATTGCCTTAATGAATGTCAGAAAAAGTTAATTGCCTTACCTGTGGAAAGCAGATTTCCCCATACAGATTTTCATTCCTATTGCATTATTTGTTTAGGCCTTGACCACGACGTTCCCAATTGTGATCTCTGTGCCTCCTTTAATCCGCATACTGTCTGTCATCAAGCTAAGATTTTGGCTAAGCGTTTTGGAGTTTGGCCTATGTTGGCTGGTATGGCGTCCACCGGACTTCAGGCTTCGGTTATTCCGAAGAAACTTAAGGTTAAGGACCGCGACAGGCCTCAAAAAGCTAAGTCCTTGGATGATGATAAGTTGGTCGTCAGTCAGGCGGTAGCCATTGAGATGCCTTTGCATTCTCTGCAGTCTGCAGATGTACAACTGCAGGCCTTGTTTGAGTCCGAGTCCCTTAGGCCTTCGGCCTCCATTTTGCTTTCCGACCTGTCGCCAGTCACCTTTTCTGCTGGAGCTGGAACCGCTAAGCTGACGCTGGTGTCCGAGGCCTCCGTTTTGCGTTCTGATAGCAAACTTCTTCTTTCGACTTATGCTGCAACTTCGGCGGTTGCCAGGCCTCCCGAGTCCTTCAGGCTTGCAGGTAAATCTTACATTCGTAAACCTGTGAAAAGGCAGGCTCCAGTTTCTTCTCATTCTCCTCAATCCCAAATGGGTAAAATGGCTAATGATTTGTTGCCTTAATGAATGTCAGAAAAAGTTAATTGCCTTACCTGTGGAAAGCAGATTCCCCATACAGATTTTCATTCCTATTGCATTATTTGTTTAGGCCTTGACCATGACGTTCCCAATTGTGATCTCTGTGCCTCCTTTAATCCGCATACTGTCTGTCATCAGGCTAAGATTTTGGCTAGGCATTTTGGAGTTTGGCCTAAGTTGACTGGTATGGCGTCCACCGGACTTCAGGCTTTGGTTATTCCGAAGAAACGTAAGGATAAGGACAGCGACAGGCCTCAAAAAGCTAAGTCCTTGGATGATGTTAAGTTGGTCGTCAGTCAGGCGGTAGCCAGTGAGATGCCTTTGCATTCCCTGCAGTCTGCAGATGTACAGCTGCAGGCCTTGATGTTCATCATGCATACAGCTGCAGTCATAACAGATGGGTTCTCCTGCCGTCAGGCGGGTCCTCGGTCGGCCGAATTCCAAAGTCTAGTTCCAGCGTCGGTTGTCGTTGCTTCTTCCCTGACGTCAGTGCGACAGGGGTATAAAGGAACCAGCCGATGCCATTTTCTTCAGTCTTTCTTGCCGCGCGGTGTCCGAAGCAGAAGCAGTTCGCAAGTGCCGGTCGGCCAGCTCCTGAGATTATGAAAATTTGGAAACTGAAGTCGTCTTAAAAGCTAAGTACCCCGTTGGGGAAACTTTTCTTGCCTCAGACCGATGTCAGACAAAGTTAATAATTGTATTTCTTGTGGGAAGCAAATACCACATAAGGATTTCCATTCCCTCTGTATTCCTTGTTTAGGCCCAGACCACGACGTCTCGGTCTGTTGCTTTTTGTGCTACATTCAACAAACGCACTATTAAGCGTCGGGCAGAGTTCACCCAGCATTTTTTTGGGAAAGCATTTAACTATACTATGTCATCGGATACTCCGACTCCGGTTTTGTCTAAAAAAATGCAAAGACAAGGACCGACACTCGAGGTCTGCGGCTTCTACTGACACAACGCCAAAGCCAACTACACGTGGTCCGGTTCTCAGCGAGGCTCCTACGCAGCCCCTGATTACCGATGACGCATCTTTGGCGATGTCTCCTGTACCCGAGGTCGCAGGCTCCTCGGCCCACACCCCGACTACAGATACCGAAGCCACTCTTGGCGTTGAAACACAGAATGTGGACAGGTCCACCTCCACTCAAGGTGTCTTCAGACCTTCCTCTTCTTTCTCCATCAAGGCTTTCACCAAGTCTAAAGCAACCATGCACTCTAAGAGACCAGCTACACAGGGCCCATCTCCAGGCCCCATGCCTAAGAAACAGATGCTTAAAATGGCTGAGGATTTAATTACTCTAATCAGAGGCTCTCAGCCCCCTCCGGACAAAAGGCCCAGAGTGGAGGAAGATTCCCCCTCCTCTGATCAGGGCTACATTATTTCAGAACACTCTGATGATCAGGAACAGTCTTACTCCCCTTTTGAAGAATCTGATGCGGAGGAGTCTATTCCTTCTGTATCCCCCCCTGAGGATTACTCATTTGGGGAAACCTTGCATACCTTAAGGGAACACTTCCACTGGGAAGGCCAGGATTATTCAGATTCCAAGAAAAGGCTCAGGGAATTTCTTTTGTTACCCCAGCACAGGCCTCTGGCTATACCTCCTGTCTTGGACATCCTAGATGATGTTTACTCGGAGGCCTGCCTTAACCCGGACTCTCTATCTCCAGCTCCAGTTAAGCCTGACAGGTACTACAGGGTTCCTGACTCACACCAATTTCTATACAAAAGCCATGCTGCTGACCTAGAAACCATCTCACAGGGGCCCAAGGGAGTTAAGGCCTCCATTGCCAAAAATCCACTGCCTTCCGAGAGAGATTCCAGATCCTTAGAAAGGTGGGGAAAAAAGGTATATACCTCGGCTACCTTATCCATGAGGGCCTTAAACTGTCAGTTTCATATGCTAAAATACCAACAGTTTTTGTTATCACAATTGAAAAGTAAAATGTCACAACCTGAACAACCAGAATTGAAGGAGTTGCAGGATTTGATGCATAGTGCAGAACAAGTGGGTAAACATACCTTACAATGTGGTTTTGATGCTCTAGAGGCCTCATGTAGAGCTGCTGTTACAGGCTCAGTCATACATAGGCATGCCTGGCTCAAGGAACAAGCCTTGCCTGATCATGTCAAAGCTAAATTACTAGACGCCCCTCTTCAAAAGGATGTACTATTTGGGGCTAATGCTGAGGAAGTATTCCGGAAAATGGAGGAAAAGGCTAAATCAATGCAAACTGTGAAATAATTTCTGCAGGTTCAACCCCCATGTTTTAGTAGAAATTGGCCTTCCAAAAACTGGTCCTTTCCTGCCACAGACAGACCCCAAAGAGGCAGATACAGGCGCCCAAGGAGCAGAGGACAATCACAAGGATCATATAGAGGCAGACAATGGCAAGCTCCTACACAAAGAGGTGGTGAGGACAACTCGCAATCCTTCAGAAAGCAAACCCAATGACTTTCCCCTTTGCATGCCAACCAGGTCTCAAATGGCAGCCCCCTTAGGAGGAAAGCTGGCACTATTTTCAAAAAATTGGCATGTTGTCACAAAGGACAAATGGATCCTGGACATTATAAACAGAGGCTATAAATTCCATTTTCATACCCTTCCAAAAATGAGAGGCATGCCAAACCTGCCACACAATCAAAGGGCAGAGGCACAAAGGCAAGTTTCAGATCTCATAAACATGAAAGCTATTCAAGAGGTACCTACACACGAACAAGGTCAAGGTTTTTATTCCAGGCTATTTCTGGTGCCAAGGAAGGGAAAAGATTGGAGACCTATTTTGGATCTTTCCATCCTAAACACATTTCTACTCGTACCAAAATTCAAGATGCTCACTCTACAGCAACTTCTTCCCATGCTGGGCAAGGAGTCTTGGCTGGTAACATTGGACCTCAAGGAGGCATACCTGCATGTCTCAATCAGACAAAATTGCAGAAGATACCTCAGATTTCTTGCAGGTTCAACCCATTATCAATTCTCTGCATTGCCCTTTGGCTTATCTACTGCGCCCAGAGTATTCACGAAATGCCTGGCATCAGTAATTGCCTACTGCAGACTTCAAGGGATACAGATATACCCTTATTTGGACGACTGCCTGATCCAAGCGGACAGCAAGCACATTCTTCTGAAACATCTGGCTTATGTAATAATGTTATTAAACTCTCTGGGATACACAGTCAACAAAGAGAAATCAAGGCTAATACCCTCTCGGAAGATAATTTTCCTGGGTGCCAATTTGGGCACAAACACCCAGATGGCCTACCTCACGCCAGAGAAGCAGGGGCAACTAATTCAATAATTCAGAACACTGGCAAATTGCACCAGGCTGACTGCAAGGAAAATCCTGCAGGCTCTGGGATTCATGGCATCTTGCATCTTACTAATCCCATGTGCAAAGCTGCATATGAGAAAACTACAATGGTACCTGAAAAACATATGGTCTCAACACAGCCACAGTTTGGAAACAATAATACCACTAATTCCATGTCTGCAAAAGGAATTTCTGTGGTGGGCTCAAGCATGTCAAACAAACACAGGTATTCCATTCAGCAAGCCTCAAGCAAATCAAGTCATCACAACAGACGCCTCGGACTACGCCTGGGGGGCGCACATGACAGACCGGTGCATTCAGGGCAAATGGTCCCAAAAAGAAAAGCACCTTCACATCAATCAGAAAGAAATGCTAGCAGTAATAAATGCTATTATAGCTTTCAAGGACCTTCTACAACCAGGTCAACTATTGATAAGAACGGACAACACCACAGTTATGTGGTACATAAACAAACAGGGAGGAACACATTCTTATCCCCTATGCAGACTGGCCATGTCACTTTGGAACATGGCCATGGACTTACAGATGGAACTACAAGCACAGTACTTGCTAGGCAAGGAAAACACGCTGGCAGACAACCTAAGCAGGAATATCACAGATCCACATGAATGGAAATTGCATCCAAAAGTTTTTACTTAAATAATACAAAAATGGGGAAGGCCAGATATAGATCTCTTTGTCTCCCACAAGAATCATCAATTGTCAAAATTCTGCTCAAGGATCTTCCATCCAAAGGCCTGGAGAGTGGACGCTCTGTCCTTCAGTTGGACATCAATGACAGTTTATGCCTTCCCTCCTCTACCTCTGCTGCCCAAAGTTCTATTAAAGACCAAAGCAGACAGACCAAAGATGATCTTCATTGCTCCGGACTGGCCAAGGCAACACTGGTACCCACTCCTGAGGAGCCTGACGCATTCCCCACCATGGACCCTGCCTCTAATGCCTCTTCTTCTGACTCAGGACAGTTTCAAAACTCTTCACAGCCAGCTAAAATCACTCAATCTAGCCGCATGGAAGATTCCTTAGCATCACAAAAGGCCCTACTCTCCAAGGAGGTGCAGGATGTCAATTTGGAGGCCAGAAGGCCATAAACTAGAAAAGCTTATTCCGCAAAATGGAAACGTTTTTGTGTCTGGAATGAGAAAAAGAGCCAGGATCCTGGAAAACTGAATTTACCCCAAATACTACAATATTTGGCTGAACTGCTAAGCAGTGGACTTTCTTTCTCCTCCATCAAAATCCATGCATCAGCCATTTCTGCAGAATACAACACTGATCCACCTTTATTCTCTCACCCTCTCGTAAGGCAGTTCCTCAGAGGGGCTAAGAATTTAAGGCCTCCAAGAAAACAACCAATACCTGCTTGCGATCTTAATTTCATGCTGGAAAAACTGACCTTGCCTCCCATCAGATTTGCAATATTTGTCATGGAAAACAGCTTTCCTTCTGGCTATCACCTCAGCTCGTAGAGTTTCAGAACTACAGGCTCTCATGGCCGTCCAACCTTTTATCATCTTCCATCAGGACAGAGTTTCCTTACGAACCAACCCGTCCTTTATGCCTAAAGTGGTATCCAGGGTAGCTTTAAATCAGGCCATACATTTACCTACTTTTTATCCTAATCCTCAAAACAAAGGGGGGAGATTACTACATTCCTTGGACATCCACAGACAACTGCGTTATGATTTGGACAGAACAAAGCCTTTCAGAAAATCAGAACAGCTCTTTGTGGCCTATGTGGTAGGAGCTCAAGGGAAGCCAATTTCCAGACAGACAATCTCAAAATTGATAGCCCACTGCATACGCTTTTGCTATTCCTTTCATGGCAAAACGGTTCCTACAGGCATTAGGACTCATTCCACCAGGGCCACAGCCACCTCTGCAGCATTCCGCAGAGGAGTTCCTACCAAGGATATTTTGGAAGCAGCCACTTGGAGTTCTGTACATACCTTATCCAAGCACTACAACTTGCCATTATACTCAAAATCTAGAGCAGGCTTTGCCACTGCAGTCTTGCAGGGCATTTTGGCTCCTCCTAATTCCACCTAAGTGCCTACCACCCCTTTCTTAGCTTTGGTATTCTACCCATCTGTTATGACTGCAGCTGTATGCATGATGAACATAGTACAGTTTTGTACCTACCATAAATGTAGATGTTCGAGTGCTAATACAGCTGCAGTCCAGGTTTCCCTCCCTCCTTCCCCTCTTGGGACAGGCCTATAGGCTAGCACATCCTCATACAACCTGATTGGGGAATTCATTTATGATGTATTTGCTTGCAACTACTGTATTTTGATTATATTGCACTGCATGATTACACAAATTTATGTATTGCCTTCCTTCTGGGGGCACCTGACATCTGGGGCAAGAAAAACTGAAGAAAATGGCGTCGGCTGGTTCCTTTATACCCCTGTCACACTGACGTCAGGGAAGAAGCGACAACAACCGACGCCGGACCTAGACTTTGGAATTCGGCCGACCGAGGACCCGCCTGATGGCAGGAGAACCCATCTGTTATGACTGCAGCTGTATTAGCACTCGAACATCTACATTTATGGTAGGTACAAAACTGTACTTTTGAGTCCGAGTCCCTTAGGCCTTCGGCCTACATTTTGCTTTCCGACCTGTCGCCAGTCACCTTTTCTGCTGGAACTGGAACCGCTAAGCTGACGCTGGTGTCCGAGGCCTCCGTTTTGCATTCTGATAGCAAACTTCTTCCTTCGATTTATACTGCAACTTCGACGGTTGCCAGGCCTCCCGTGTCCTTCAGGCTTGCAAGTAAATCTTCCATTCGTAAGCCTGTGAAAAGGCAGGCTCCAGTTTCTTCTCATTCTCCTCAATCCCAAATGGGTAAAATGGCTAATGATTTGTTGACTCTTATTAGGGGTTCTCAGCCTCCTCCTACTAGGAGTAGGGATATTTCTCCTGAGGTTTTGTCCTGCTCAGGTTCTGATTCTTTCAGCATTTCTGCTGGTGAAGAGGAATTTTCTCAGGCTTATTCTTCTTTTGAGGATTCAGATGCAGAGGAGTCCATCTCTTCGGCCTCTCCTCCAGAAGATTTCTCTTTTGGTGATGCTTCAAATACCCTCAGGTTTTGGTGATACTTCAAATACCCTCAGGTTTTGGTGATACTTCAAATACCATCAGGGAACATTTTAATGGGGAAGTCAGGATTATCCCCAATCTAAGAAATGGATTAGGGAGTTTCTGGCTTTACCTCAGCATAAGCCTCTTGCTATTCCCCCTGTGTTGGAAGTTGTTGATGTTTTTCTGGAAAATTCCTTGACTCCAAATTTGGTTCCTCCTGCTCCCAGGAAACCTGACATGTACTACAGAGTCCCTGATTCTCATCTGTTTCTTTTCAGGAATCTGTTGGCGGATCCAGAGGTTATTACTCAGGGCCCTAAAGGAGTTAAGGCCACTGTTACCAGGAATCCTATTTCCTCTGACAGGGAGCCTAGGAACCTAGATAGGTGGGGTAAGAAGGTTTATACCTCTGCCACCCTAGCTATTAGGGCTACCAATTGTCTTTTTCATATGCTGAAGTACCAGCAGCACACCTTGGAGGCTATTAAGTCTAGGATAGCAAGTGTTCCTCTTTTGGCAGAGAGTAAAGACCTGCAGGATTTACTGAATTCTGCCAGTCTGGTCAATAAGCATTCTTTGCATTGTGGTTTTGACTTTCTTGAAGCCTCCAGCAGGGCTACGGCTACTGGATCTGTTGTTAGAAGGCGTGCTTGGCTCAGAGAACAGCCTCTTCCAGAACCTGTCAAGGCTAAGCTTTTGGATGTACCTTTGCATAAAAACAGTCTTTCTGGCAGCAAAGCAGAGGAGGTGCTTAAGAAGACGGAGGATAAGGCCAAGTCCATGCAAACTGTTAAGGATTTTCTGCAAGTTCAACCCCCTCGCTTTAGCAGGAATTACCCTTCCAAGAGTTGGACCTTTCCTGATACCAGCAGACAGAACCGTTCCAGGACTAGAGGTTACAAATCTTCTAGGGGTCAGGCGGCTACCCCTCAAAGGTCTAGACATTGGCAGGCTTCCACTTCTAAGGGGGGAAGCTCCAAGCCTGCATCTCAATCAAAACACACTCAATGACGTTTTACAACTTCTGCCTGTTCTTGCTTGCCGGGAGAGTCCTTTAGGGGGAAGGTTGGCCCTTTTTGCGGATGTCTGGGCCACTATCACAGATGACAAATGGGTGCTCAGAACGGTGTCCGTAGGACACAGGTTTTCTTTCCATACATTTTCAGCTCCCAAGGGATTCCCGGATGTTCCTCCAAACCAAAGGGCAGAAGTAGAAAAACAAATTTGTCTTTGTCTCATCTGGGAGCAATAGAATCAGTTCCTGCTCAGCAGGTACTCCACGGCTTTTATTCCCGGCTTTTCCTAGTTCCAAAAAAAGAAGGCAGTTGGCATTCTATCCTAGATCTTTCCATTCTGAACTCTTTTCTGGTAATTCCAAAGTTAAACATGCTCACTCTGCATCAGTTGGTATCACTTCTAGAAAAGGATTCTTGGCTGGTAACCTTGGATCTCATAGAGGCTTATCTGCACATCCCTATCAGGGAAAGTTGCAGGCAGTACCTTCAATTCAGATTACTGTCTGATTCAAGCAAGTTCTCAGGAACAGCTATTACAGGGTCTGGAATTCGTAAAGACTCTTCTCTCTTCCCTGGTTACACTCTCAACGAGGAAAAATTGAAAATGGTACCATCCAAGGAGATAACATTCCTGGGAGCGAGTCTGAACACAGCCGCCCAGATTATATATCTCACCCAGGAGAAGCAGGCAACACTTTCAGTTTACTTCAAGGACTTGGCAAGCCTGTCCCAGCTCCCTGCAAGGAAATACCTGCAAGCTCTGGGATTCATGGCATCTTGTATTCTCATGATTCAATATGCAAGACTGCATATGTGGAAATTGCAATGGTACCTCAAGAACATTTGGTGTCAACACACAGAGGACCCGGACATGATGATCCCTCTGCTTCCATCTCTGCAGATGGAGTTTCTATGGTGGGCAACATCCTGTCTGCAAAACAAAGGCATGCCTTTTCGGACAGCACCTGCCACTCAAGTTCTGACTACAGAAGCATCAGACTACACCTGGGGAGCACACCTGGATGGCAGATGCATACAGAGACGTTGGAATGCCCAGCAGATGTACTTGCACATAAATCTTAAAGGAGTTGATTGCAGTTCAGCAGGCCTTAATAGCTTTCACACATCTTCTTTCTCCAGGGACCTTGCTTGTCAGAACAGACAACACCACAGTCATGTGGTACATCAACAAGCAGGAATAGACTCACTCTTACCTCCTGTGCAGACAAAGCATGAATCTTTGGTACATGGCAGCATCCCTGGACCTGCATCTCCTAGCTCAGTTTCTTCCAGGAAGGCTCAATGTTTTGCCAGACCAGTTGAGCAGGCAAACCCTGGATCCTCACGAGTGGCAGCTGAACAGAGCAGTCTTTTACAGCATCATTCAACATTGGGGCATGCCTCAGGTACATCTTTTCTCCTCCCCAGACAACCATCTTCTATCTCTTTTCTGCACCTGACAGCATCACAGCAGAGCTTGGAAAGTGGATGTTCTGTCCTTCCCTTGGACGTTGGTATCAGTGTATGCCTTCCCTCCTTTTCCTCTTCTTCCCATAGTATTAGTGAAGATCAGGGACTAACGACCAAGGACTGTTCTCATAGCTCCGGAATGGCCCAGGCAGCATTGGTATCCACTGCTTCGCAGTCTCTCCCATTTTCCTCCTTGGCATCTTCCTCTGAAGCCAGATCTTGTGGTTCAGGAAAGGGGAAACATTCTGTATCTTCATCTTCAGTTGCTCCATTTGGCAGCATGGCTCATTGTATGACTCCTTCCCTTTCTTCCTCCCTTTCACAACAGGTGGATGACATGCTGAGGGAGGCCAAGAGGTCTAGCACTAGGAAGCCCTATGCTGGCAAATGGGAAAGGTTCTCTCACTGGATGCAGGTTAGATGAGTATATCCTTCTCAGCCTACCCTTACTCTGATCCTGGAATACCTGGCTGATTTGCTACAGGGTGGTCTTTTTTTCCTCTATCAAGATCCATGCTTCAGCCAGTTCTGCTCATTGTTCTCTTGAACAGCCCATTTTCTGTCATCCCCTGATGAAAATGTTTCTCAGAGGTGCTTGCAATTTAAAACCTCCCAGAAGAGCACCTACTCCACCCTGGGATCTTAATTTTGTTCTAGAGAAACTCACTATTCCTCCTTTTGAGCCAGCTGCCTCTGCAGATTTAAAGTTTCTCTCTTGAAAGACTGCTTTCCTCTTGGCTATAACTTCAGCAAGGAGGGTTTCGGAGCTGCAAGCATTGATGGCCGTGGAGCCTTTTCCTATTTTCCACGCAGATAGTCTCTCTGAGAACTAATCCCTCCTTTATGCCTAAGGTGGTTTCCAATTTGACTCTTAATCAGTCCATACACTTTCCTAATCCTCGAAATAAAGGTGAAAGGATCCTACATTCTCTTGTTGTGCACAGACAGCTCAGGTTTTATCTGGACAGGACTAAAGACCTTTGGAAAACTGCAGTGTTTGGTCAGTTTTGCCCCTGGAGCCCAGGGCAAGGCTATTTCTAAACAAAACCATTTCTAAGTGGATTGCACATTGCATTAATTTTTGTTATTCCTTTCATGGCAAAGCTCCGCCTCAAGGGGTTAGGACCCACTCAGCTAGAGTGGCTTCCACTTCTGCTGCTTTTCTAAGGGGTGTCCCTACTAAAGACATTTGGTGGTCTGTTCACACTTTCACAAAACATTATAATTTGCCTCCGTTTTCCAGAGCCAGGGCAGGGTTTGTCACTGCAGTGTTGAAGGGCATTCTCTCCAACTCTTGATGCTGTTGGTTCCTCCTCCCTTTTTTCTCTGGGCTTTGATAACCAACCCATTTGTTAGGACTGAAACAGTGAAACACTATGAACATAGTACAGTTGTGTACACTTACCATAAATGTAGATGTTCAAGTGTATTCCCTGTTGCAGTCCTGGTTTCCCTCCCTCCTTCCCCCTTTTTTGATCCTCTCCTATTCTCTTTTCCTGAGCTACAGGCTAAATTTATTTGCCAAATTTGTTTTTGGTTTAAGCTTTATCTTCTGGGGGCTCCTGACTGTTATGGGAAGAAAGACTGAGGAAGTGACGTCGGCTGCCTCCTTTTGTATTGGATGCCCTGACGTCCTTTACAACCAACAGACACCAACATCATTTTTTCTTACCTTTGGTATTCTGGCAGACCGAGGGCTACCGGGAGCTGGATAACCCATTTGTTAGGACTGCAACAGTGAATACACTCGAACATCTACATTTATGGTAAGTGTACACAACTGTACTTTCTTCATGTCGATTAAATCTTCACTTATCCTGTCCTTAAAACCTCTACTTGTTTTCCCTATATAAAATATACATTTTTGGCATTTAGCCAAATAAACCACATTTTTACTACTGTAATTATAGTGTCCTTTAATATAAATGCTACAGTTTAACTTAAAACGGTCTCCTGTTTCCAAAATATAAGGACAATAAGTGCACATACCACATTTAAAATTACCCAATGATCTATTTTCACACCTTCGCTCTACTTTGTTGCAACTCTCTAAAATATTTTTGAATTATCTGTCTTTCCTATATACAATATTTGGTGCTTTCTTTATTTTTTTGGCCATGTTTTGATCAAAATTTAAAATTTCCCAGTTATTCATAATAACCTAAGCCACTTTTTCAGAATCCAAATTGAATGTGGTTATAAAACTCAATCTTAGATCTTCTCTAGTCCTTCCATCCCTTTTACATATGGCAAAGAACCACTACCATATTCATGAAGGATTGGTTGATATATTCCTTCTTTTCGTTTATTAATAGCCTCCTCACTAATTTTATTTACAAATTCTTCAGGGTAGCCTCTCTTAAACATACTCAGAATGAATTTAACTTCTTCAGAAAAAAAAATCACTATATTTTGTGATCATCTTGGTGGCCCGTACCAATTGCCCTTTCACTATGGACTTCTTTTGGTGGTACAGGTGCCAACTACCGAATTCCAAATAAGAAGTGGAAAATGTGGGTTTCTGATAAATCACTTAAGTCAATTGTTTATTCTATAAATCAGTTCTCAGATCTACATCCAGATAGGTATTGTATTACTATAAGAATAAGTAAATTTAAAAAAATCTACTGTAATATTTATATAAGCCAAAAATTCATTTAATTGGGTCTCCGTACCCTTCCACACCAAAAAGACATCATCCAAAAATCTTGTGTAATATATGATTTGGTTCTGATAGTCACTTGCCATTATAAACTCTTGTTCCCATAAGGACATGATATAGTTGGCAAAAGTGGGGGCACATGCTGCCCACATTGCCTCCTGTCACCTGTTTATAATACTGTCCTTCAAAGTGCACATTATTGTTTTTTTAACACCACTTCCATCAGAATTGAATATTTATTGACTTGATCTTGATCATACATTCTGGTTTTTAATAACTGAGCCTCCCTCCAAAGTAACCCTTGCTCATGAGGTATCGTATTAAAAAGATTGCAAACATCTATAGTAACTAATATCATATAATTTCTAACTTCAGCTTTATTTAAATTGTCTAAAAAATGCCACGAATCCTTGCAAATATATGGAAATGCCATTAAACATTTTTGAAGTTGTATGTCCAAATATTTACTAATAAAACAGGTTTTGGAATGCTTACCATCAACAATGGGCCTACATTTTGTATTATCTAATCCCTTATGAATCTTAGGTATTCCAAAAATACTAGATACCATGGGGTATTCATTATTCATATAATAATATTCATCCTCATTAATTTGCTCCTGGAATACCATATCTTCCAGTAATAAGTCCAAACTTCTGTTAGTAATGTGCATTCCATTTATTGAACTTTCAACATAAACATATGTTCCATTTATCAGTAGAATATTCATACCGTTCAAGTAATCTCCCTTATCCTTAATAACTATACCATTGCCCTTATCGGGTTTCATTATTCGAATATTCCTGTCTTTTGCTAGATCAAATAATGTTTGTTCTTCATTGCTCAAATTGGCATCATATTTACAACTTGATTTATTATAGGCTCTTCTTATATCTCTCCCACAACTTTTTTCATATACTCCTCGTATCAGATTATTGGTAGGTGGATTAAAAACACTTGGCTTTTTTAACCTAAACCCAGTATTTTCACTATTATTTTCATTTGTATTGTTGAACCAAACCTTCAGATTTAGTTTGTGTGTACAACTTTAAGTCAATTAAAATGTCAGCTATGTTTCCCTTTCTACATAAATTGTGATGCAAGTGGTGTTAAAAAACAATTATGTGCACTTTGAAGGACAGCATTATAAACAGGTGACAGGAGTAGTCGTGTACCAACATTTTTGCCAGCTATGTCACGTCTTTTTGGGAGCAAGGGTTTATAATGGCAAGTGACTATCAGAATCAAATCATACATTACACAAGATTTTTGGATGATGTCTTTTTGGTGTGGAAGGGCACAGAGACCCAATTAAATGAATTTTTGGCTTGTATAAATACTACTGTAGATTTTTTAAAATTTACTTATTCTTATAGTAAAACAAAAATTTCCTGTCTGGATGTAGATCTGAGAACTGATTTAGAAAATAAGCAACTGACTTCAGTGATTTATCGGAAATCCACGTTTTCCAATTTGGAATTCGATAGTTGGCACCCGTACCATCAAGAGAGGTCCATAGTGAAATGGCAAATGGTACAGTCAGCCAGGATGATCACAAAAGATAGTGATATTTTTGAAGAAGTTAAATTCATTCTGTCTATGTTTGTTAAGAGAGGCTACCCCGAATAATTTCTGAATAAAATTATTGAGGAGGTTATTAATAAATGAAAACAAGGACTATATCAACCAATCCTTCGTGGAAATGGTAGTGGTTCATTGTCCATATGTAAAAGGGATGGAAGGACTAGAGAAGACCTAAGATTGAGTTTTATAACCACATTCAATTTGGATTCCAAAAAAGTGGCTGAAGTTATTATGAATAATTGGGAAATTTTAAATTTTGATCAAAACATGGCCCAAAAATTTGGGACAGCACCAAATATTGTATATAGGAAAGAAAGATCATTCAAAAAACATTTTAGAGAGTTGCAACATAGGGCGAAGGTGTGAAAATACATTATTGGGTAATTTTAAATGTGGTTTGTGCACTTATTGTCCTTATACTTTGGAAACAGGAGACTGTTTTAAGTTAAATGGTAGAAGCATTTTTATTAGAGGACACTATAATTGCAGTAGTAAAATGTGGTTTATTTGGCTAAATGCCAAAAATGTATATTTTATATAGGGAAAACAAGAAGACGTTTTAAGGACAGGATAAGTGAACATTTAATGGACATGAAAAACTGCAGATTGACTAATGCTTTGGATAGACATAAACAAGAATTTATTTATTTTATTTTACATTTGTTAGCCAGGATAGTCCGACTGGATATATGTCCATTTTCAGCGGAGGCTCGGGGAGAAAAGCTCCAAGATAATAATACACATTGAACATTTAGTAAATGCTAGTTTCAAGCAGATTATAGTCATAAACAGTACCAGCATTTAGCACATATAGTACTAACTTATTATAAAACACTTTACAAAACATAACATTATTTTCAAAGTTATATATACATAACATTATAACTTTAAGTTTTTAGTTTTGCAACAATTGGTTAAGGACATGCAAGGTAAAATGTTGGATGTACACCTGGATGTATGTGAACTTAAATGGCATTTGCGTTTGAACGCAACTCAGTTTCCATGTATTATTGAGAATGTAAGTATAACCAGTGTTTTAAAATACAAAAATTTAGTAAATTAAAGCTTTAATATTTTAGTGTGCAAGTTAGGTGTGTGTGTGTGTGTGTGTGTGTGTGTGTGTGTGTGTGTGTATATATATATATATATATATATATACATATATAATATATACATATACACACGCACAGTTTTATATATATTATTTTTAGAATTTTGTTTGTTGAGAATATTTTTATTATAATGAATTGTAGCAATTTGGAATGTGTTCATTGATTAAATGGGTGGAGTATTGTATTTAATGGCTGGGATGGATGAAAAAGTTGTTCTGAGGAAGTCCCGGATTGGTGGGAAGAAAGTGCTTAACCTGATATCTGACAGTTTTGTGTGTATTGTGGAATAAAGAGTTGAATTTCCTTGCTGCAGTGCTTTATTCCACTCAGTTCAATTGTTTTGGTCTACGTGGTTACTTAAAACGTTTTCTAGTTGGTTCCAAAAAAATAACCAGCACCCATTCAGGGCTAGTGTTTCTCTGATTCTACATTATTTGTGTGGCTACTCTCCTATGACATGTTTTACTCTTCAGTCATGATTCATTTGTCAGCCATTTCAGTTTGTCTTCACAAGGATCCCCCTCTTTCTATGTAATATGTTAAAATGTTTTTGAAAGGGGTGTTGCATATGAACCTCCTAGAAAACAAGTGGCTACTCCTTTGGATCTTGAGTGTTAGAAAAACTAAGTCTTGTTCCATCTGAACCATCTCATCAGGCTAATTTGAGGTTCTTGACATGTAAAAGTGTTTTGTGTTGCTCTGACCTCTGCAAGGAGTGTGTCCAAGTTGCAAACTGGTATTGTGCGTTATCCTTGTTTTTTAAATAACTGTTACTTTAATTATGCCTGAAATAGTAACTGACTTTATCTTAGGCCAAGCTGCCTATGTCTCTGTCTTCTTTCCGAAACCTAAAAATGAGAGAGAAGGAATACTCCATTCCTTGGATGTCCACAGACGACTCTGGTAGTCTGTTGACAGAACAAAATCTGTCAACTTTTGATCAGTTGTTCATTCTTTGTTGTTTGTCTTTTGGCTTTTCCCGGTTAGAGGTCACCACAGCGGAACTCTGGTCTGCTAATGATTGGCAGTAGAGTTTCACGAACGCCGAGGTGCCAGCTTGACGTTCAGCCTTCAACGAAGGCATGCCCATTTACACATGTCTTTTGAATGCCCACCCAGCTGCGGGGAGGACATGCAGACTCCACACAGAAGGCACTCCCTGCCACCAGCCAAGAATCGAACGGGAGAACCTCTTGCTGTGAGGCAACAATGCTACCGCTGCACCACCGTGGATTGTTCATTCTTTGTAAAGGTAAGAAAAAAGGACAACCTTTGTCAAAGCAGTCTTTTTCAATGTCTCATGCTATTACCTTTTTGTTATACCCACTACAACTAAACTATTCCAGGCAAGGTCAAGGCTCATTCTACCTGGACCCTGGCTTCATCTGTGGCTTCTTTGAAAGAGTCTGGTTCTAGAAGTATTCTAGAAGCAGCAAACTGGTCCTCTGTGCACTCTTTAGAAATCACTTATAAACTAGGTTTCTTCTCAAAGTCTAGGACAGGCTTTGTTAGCACCACTCTGTAGAAGCTCCAAGATCCTTATCCTTCCTCCTCCCAGTCATGTTAAGCTATGGTGATGTACGCATATTGCTTAGGCTACTGTAGCAGAGATCCATCTGTAGAACATAGTACAGATGTGTAAGCAATCTTAACATAACTGTAGAAGTGTGAATGATAAATACTGCAGTTAACTGCTCTCTCCTTCCACCCCCTTATTTTAGTATGTTCTTTATGCCAGGGTATAGGTATATATTATTATTTTCCTAGCATTGTCCTTTTCAGCATTGTAGCCTTCTCCTTTTTGGTGGCAAGAAAGCACCAAAGGGATTTGCACCCATTTCTATCTTTAGTCAGCTCACTTCCAGCTGACTAATGGTTTGGGCACATGGAAGGTGCCCGGAAGCTATGAAAGCCACACCAGATCTTGCATTCTTAGCAGGCTATAACCCATGTGACAGGGTTAGCCACCCAGCAGTGTAAACCATGGCTGTAGATAATTGTCACTGTTGTAGTGACACCCTGACCCCATGTGCAAAAGTTGGAAAAGGGGGTTGTGGATGATTGGATGGAGCTTGGGCTAATGCAACAGTGATCATTGGAACATAAATCCTAATGGTAAGTTTACTTACAAAACTGTACTTTCTCTTGTCATTTGAACTGCAACATGGCTGCTGGGAGTTTCCTTGTGTTGGGAATACTGTATGAATCATAGCTTGAACAGCAGTGGGGAATAAATTCCCCAGATGTTTTTAGCCTCCCCCTCTCTGTTGGCAGGAATGCACTGAAGGGTTTGATGCCTAAATCTGTATTTTAGTTAGCTCAGCTGAATCATAACTTGAACAGTATTGGAAAATAAATTCTCCAGACTGTTTTTAACCTTTTTTATGTTAAGCTGCCCATGGTGCTTTTATGTACATGTAGTGTTTTCTGGGGTAACACAAGTTCCACGATTAGTGCTAAACTATTGGTGTGAAAAAAGAAATAAAAAGTTCAGGTTTCTGTAGAAAAGTTAGTATTCTTTAAAATAAACTGTCTTGTCCTTTTTCTTGTTGGGCAGAAAAAGAATCTGAGTCAGAATCACCAGTAATGCAGAGAGTTCAACCTGCCTTATCAGCAGGTGTAGAAGTATGTGAAGAGGCGCAACTTGAGAAAGAAGAAAAACCCTTGGAAGACCTCCATTTCATGGAGAAAAAATGTATACAAGAGGGAATGCACCAGCTGAAGACCGAAGTGGAGCCAGATTCTGAGCTTCAGAATGAAAGTAAAGACCACCCATGCAGCATTAGGCAACACTGGGCAATAGACGCACTACAAAACTGTAAGTCTGCACACTCAAAGCACCACTTTGTAAAATATGGCCACATTAATTTGAAACATCTTAGGCTTGTTATCAGCAAAATGATTTTTCTGCTTAACTGCATGCCTTTACTTACCATATATGTTGTGCTGGGCATTGTGACCTTATATACAATTAATTGAATACTGAATCATCTTTTTATCCTGCTTTTTGTTCATTTTGTAGTTTATTAAAGCAGATGTGTGTATGTGTCCAAATGAAATGATAAAAAAACGTGTTTTCTTTTAACTAGCAATTCCTGCATCATTCTAGTTTTAGTAGTGCTGCGTTTGTCTCCTGTGTTCTTTCTGCCTGTTAAGGTTTTCTGCCATCGAGTATGCATGCTTGCTTTCCCATTGTGTACATTTTTGCTTCTTTTTATTATTTTTTTAATCCTGTTTGAGCTAGAAGGCTTGAGTCTCTACTTTTATTCTTCCTTTCATCTCTCTCTCCGGCCCTCTTTTCTTCTCATTTAACTTTTCTACCATTTAGTTTTTGTGCTTCCTTCTCTTTTGCTGATCAGACTGGGAAGAGTAAAGATTTGACCTTCTCTAGTGACATGTCTTAATGCTTTGGCTTTTTTTTTTTGTGTGTTTGATATTCTGTGAGGATACTCCTAGCAGTAGGGAGAGAAAGGTGTATCCCAGATGACTAAAGAATAAATATTCTAGTGCCAGAGTGCAAGAATAAAGGGGGCAATGACAATTGTGGACAGTACAGAGGTATCCAGAGTCCTGTTCTAAACACTTCTAATTCAGATCAGGATATAGCACAATTGACCTGATGTTTGCAGTGAGAAAGGTAATGGAGAAGAAGCTAGAGTTGAGGAGAGAGTCCAACTTGACCATCCTAGACTTGGAGAAAGCATATGACAAGATCCTAAGAAAGATGATTTGGGCTATCCTGCAATTGTTGAAGACCCTGAAATGTTGGTAGAATTAGTGCAGGTTATATGTAAGCTCCCCACAGCACAAGTATGAACAGTGTTCTGACTCATACAGGGTTTCCCAGTGGGAGTTGTTGCATCAGGGTACAGCTGTGAACTCACTGCTTTTCATACTGGTGAAGAATTACATTAGCAAATAGGTCAGAGGGGACAGATCAACAAAGCTACTGTACACGGACGATGAGGCATTACAAGCAGACTAAATAGGAGCATCAGAAAATGCTAGGGAAATGGTGTGCAAAACTGAAGGCACAGGGGGAAGAAACCAAGTACAGGCTAAATAGTCATCATGCAGCAAATGGAGGAAATCAGAAGAAACTGAAAATTGAGCAACAAGGGAAAAGACTGGTAAAGGCTAACAGCTTCAGGTGTCTGTAAGGTTATGGTACTGGTTCGGAGGGCTGTGATGCTGAAGGAGTTGGGATCAGTTTAACGCTTCACAGAGATGATGATTTGGCTTTACTTCAGAGAAGGCCAGAGATGCTGTTTTGACCTCTGCTCCCTTCACTTTGCTCCTCCGCCCTTATCCATAATCAAAAGATTTCAACTTCTCAATTTTTGTATTATATTTTTAGTCTGTTTCTATATATCCTTAGCTGCTGTAGTAGAATCGTTTTCAATCCCTACAGTAAAGTACTTAATTTTATTATGTCCCCATAGATATGGGAATTGCAGAGCCATTGTACTTGTGGTACATAATTTACTGCTATAGCTCTAGTCGAGTCTTCATTTATTTTATATTGTGAATATATTTGAAACTGTCTCAAAAGTTTTCCACATCAGTGACATATCTTTTTCTGGATTTATCAAGTGCAAAATAAATTCTGTGAATAAAAACTTTTTTTTTTTTTTTATTTACCATTCCATTTATAACCTTGAATTTGTGAATGCTTTATTTTCTTTGCCAGTGGTTCTAATTATAAATCAAATAATGGGAAAAAGAGGATCCCTTTGCCTCGTTCCTCTGTTTAGACACATGTTGGAAAGGAACCTTCCCACCTATTATTCTATCAGGGAATGGAAATACTACCATACTCATAAAATGTTAGCTCTTGTTATAGAAAGTCTCACCCAAAATAGTGGAGATGTTCTTCGTGTTTCACTGTTGCAGTCATCACATTTAGGTTATCTTGCCAGGGGTAGCCATCAGTTGGCTCGAATACCAGAGGCTTAGTATTTCTGTGTCAGTCACTCCAGGACTGACATCAGGTCATCAGTGGTATAAAATCAGACAAGCCGACACCATTACATTAGTCTTTCTTACCAAGGAGCCCGAAGCAGAAGTAGTTTGCATGAGTGCTGGTCAGCCGCTACCTGAGTTTTCATTTCCGAATTGAAGTTGAAGTCTTCTAAAGCAAAGTACCCTGTTGGGGATCCTTTTTTCTTTCTCTGATGTCAGAAAAAGTCATCAATTGTCTCGCCTGTGGAAAGCAAATACCACACCGAGACTTCCATTCTTACTGCGTCACCTGTTTAAGCCCAGACCATGACATCCCTCGCTGTCGCTTTTGTGCTTTGTTCAGCGCCTGAAGTATATGTTGTTGGACCCTTATTGTAGCTAGATATTTTCGCTCTCAGTCCTCGAATTCTGATATGGGTTCGGTAAGCCATCCAACTACCAATCTTCCAAAAAAACGTAAGGATAAAGAAAAAGACAGTCCGCACAGGTCCAAAACTGCCGACGACACTTGCGTTAAACTAGTTGTCAGTTCACCAGTCCTCAGTGAGGCGCTTTCACAACCCCTGATGCCTGCTTCTGTGGATTTGCAGGTCGCTACCGAGACCCTTTCGAAGTCCGGTATGCCGCAAGACTCTTCTTCGACTAAGGATCCTGTGGACATCTCTACCTTGGCTGGGTCTGGAGCAGGCAATGGCTTTTGAGGAAGTACTTTGCACTACCGATACTCAACACAAACCGATGACTTCTTTCACGTCTTCAGTTCTTTCTAAAACTACTGACTTTCTAAAGCCCAGGGTATGAACAATGCCCAAAAAAATTGACAACCTAAGCTCAGGCACCTGCTTCCTTGCCTCAGTCTCAAATGCTTAAAATGGCAGAAGACCTCATTATGCTTATTAAAGGAAGCCAGGCTACCCCTTCCAAAAGAAAAAGATACTTGTCCCCAGTAGTTTTATCTGAACAGGAGTCCAGTGACTCTGATGCTTCTGAATATGAAGACATGCAACCCCTCTCTGCTTATGAGGATTCTGATGCAGAGGAATCCATTCCTTCTGCCTCTCCACCCGAGGATTTTTCTTTTGGTGAAACCTTTCATACTTTAAGGGAGCATTTCCAATGGGAATGTCAGGACTACCCTCAGTCAAAAAAGAGACTCAGGGAATTCTTAGATTTACCACAGCACAGACCTTTGGCCATTCCTCCTGTCCTGGATGTTGTTGATGTTTTTATGGAATCTAGCTCGACTCCTGACACCCTTCCTCCTGCTCTCAGGAAACCTGACAGGTACTACAGAGTCCCTGACTGTCACAAATTCCTTTTCAAAAATCATACTGCTGCCCTAGAGGTCTTCTGTAAAGGACCTAAAGGAATAAAAGCAACCTCTGCTAAGAATCTCATTCCCCTCTCAGACAGGGATTCCCGAGCTTTAGACAGATGGGGTAAAAAAGTATACCCTTCTGCTACTCTAGCTATTAGAGCACTAAATTGTCATTTCCACATGCTGAAATATCAGCAGCATACCATGGAATTCCTCAAACAAAAAATATCTTCCTTTCCTGCTTGTCCAGAAAATAAAGAATTACAAGAGCTTATGCATTCTGCAAGCCAAGTTAATAATCACACCTTGCAGTGTGGCTTTGATGCTCTAGAAGCATCTTGCAGGGCAGTAGTCACTGGCTCTGTCCTTAGAAGGCATGCTTGGCTTAAGGAACAGACCTTGCCAGGCCATGTCAAATCAAAATTATTGGACGCACCATTGAACAAAGACAATTTGTTTGGCATCAAGGTATGAGGGGTCTTATAAAAGATGTAAGAAAAAGCTAAATCTATGCAGGCAGTTAAAGACTTTTTACAAGTCCAGCCTCCGAGGTTCAGTAGGCATTGTCCCTCCAAGCCTTGGTCCTTTCCAGCCCCGCTCATCCCAGATGCAGGGGAAGCAGACCCCCCAGACAGCAGCCCCAGGGAATGCAGAGATCTAAGCAATGGAGTTCCTCCTCTTCAAAAGCAGGGAGTGCTAAGCCACCCCCTTATGGTAAAAATTCACAATGACTTTATACCTCCACCCTTTACCTCTGCCCACCTGCTTGTGCCTCTAGGAGGAAACCTCTCCTACCATGCAAACAACTGGGCCTCTTATTACCAACGACCGATGGGTCCTCAACATAGTGCCCCAGGGATACAAATTTTATTTCCACACTCTGCTAACCCCAAAAGGGTTCCCAGATCTTCCTCCAAACCAGTGGGCAGAGGCCAAAACAAGTCCTTTCCCTGATCTCCATGAGGGCAATACAACATGTACCTGCAGACCAGATAGGCCAAGGTTTTTATTCCAGACTCTTCTTGGTACCCAGAAAAGAGGGCACCTGGTGTCCAATCCTCAGTCTATCCATTCTGAACACCTTTCTGGTGATACCAAAATTCAAAATGCTCACCCTCCAGCAGCAGCTTCTTATGCTTTCCAAGGATGCTTGGTTAGCCACTCTAGACCTAAAAGAGGCCTACCTACACATCCCAATCAGGGAATCTTGCAGGAAATATCTACGTTTCAGGGCATGATCTATGCACTTTCAGTTCTGTGCAGTTCCCTTTCGCTTATCCACTGCTCCCAGAGTTTTCACAAAATGCCTGGCTCCAGCCATTGCTTTTTGCAGACAAAGAAATATTCAAATTTACCCCTGTTTAAATGACTGCCTGATCCAGGCAGACAATCAGGAAAAGCTGTTACAGCACCTGACCTTTGTAAAGGACCTACTGACCTCCCTGGGGTATACTATCAACGAAAAGAAATCAAAACAAGTACCCACACAAAAAATTGTATTCCTGGGTGCAAGCCTGGACACAGCATCCCAGATGGCATTCCTTACTCCAGAAAAACAAGTCTACCTGACAGACTGCTTCTCTCAGCTAGCCACCAGAACCCAGTTATCCACAAGGAAAATCCTGCAAGCTGTAGAGTTCATGACCTCCTGCACTCTACTCATTCCATATGCTAGACTGCGTTTGAGGAAACTACAGTGGTACCTAAAAAGCCTTTGGTGTCAACACTCTCAAGACCTGGAAACCATCATTCCAATGGTAACTTGTCTAAGGAATGATTTTCTGTGGTGGGCAGCAGCATGCAACCACAACAAGGGACTTCCCTTCTCACAATCCCACGCCTCCCAGACCCTCACCACAGAAGCATCAGACTATGCCTGGGGTACACACCTGGATGGCAGGTGCATTCAGGGCCATTGGAGCCCAAATCAAATACATCTGCACATCAATCAAAAAGAGATGCTAGCTGTTCAGCACACCCTGACAGCTTTCAGACCCCTATTCTCCCCGGGGCATCTACTGATCAAAGCAGACAACACCACAGTGATGTGGCATATCAACAAGCAGGGAGGGACCCACTCTTATCCTCTCTGCAGGCTCACGGCCTCAGCCATGCAGCTACACCTGCTAGCACAATTCCTGCCAGACTGCCTAAACTCTCTGGCAGACAACTTAAGCAGGAACCTGCTAGACCCACATGAGTGGCAGCTAGACCACAGAACCTTCACCCTTGTAACCCAGAAATGGGGCACCCTGAAGTGGATCTCTTTGCCTCCCACTTCAATCAGCTCAACAGATTCTGCACCAGGGAACCTCACAGGAAGGCCTGGAAAGTGGATGCTCTATTCTTCCAGTGGGTAAACCTCTCGGTCTATGCATTTCCCCCTCTACCACTCTTTTCAAGGGTACTGCTCGAAATAAGAGAGGAAGAACCGAGGGCAATCCTGATTGCCCCAGACTGGCCATGCCAGCACTGGTACCCACTGCTGCTCAGCCTGGCACCCCTGCCACCAAGGCACCTACCTCAGATCCCAAAACTCCTGACCCAGAAGAATGGAGAATGTATGCATCCCCAATTGCAGATCCTCAACCTGGCAGCCTGGCTTATTCCCTGACCTCTCCTGAAGCTCCCGGCCTAAGCAAACAAGTCCTAGATGATGTTATACATGAGGCCAGACGTCCCAGTACTAGAAAATCCTATGCTGACAAGTGGAAAATGTTTTGCACCTGGATCCAGGCTAAGGGAGCCGAAACAGCACAGCCCTCCCTACCTCTCATCCTGGATTACCTAGCAGACCTACTTCACAGTGGTGTATCCTTCTCTTCTATAAAAATTCATGCCTCTGCCATCTCTGCTCATTACAGCACAGAGCCACCTCTCTTCTCACACCCTCTCATCAAACAGTTCCTAAGTGGGGCTAACAACTTAAGGCCATCCAGAAGAGCTCCTATCCCAGCTAGGGACCTTAACTTTGTGTTGGAAAAGCTCACCCTATCCCCCTTTGAACCTGCAGCTTCAGCAGAGTTAAAATTCCTCTCTTGGAAAACAGCCTTGCTTCTGGCCATCACTTCAGCTAGAAGAGTTTCAGAGCTACAAGCACTCATGGCTGTAGAGTCCTTCATCATTTTCCATGCTGACAGTGTCTTCCTCAGGACTAACCCATCCTTCATGCCTAAAGTGGTATCCAGTGTGTCTTTCAACCAATCCATTCATTTGCCCACCTTTTTCCCTAACCCACAAAACAAGGGGGAAAGGATTCTGCACTCTCTAGATGTGCACAGATAGCTCAGATTCTATCTGGATAGGACTAAATCTTTTAGAAAAATTGACCAATTGCTAGTCAGCTTCGCAGCAGGGGCAGAGGGCAAGGCCATATCCAAATAATCTCCAAATGGATAGCACACTGCATCCATTTCTGCTACAAACAGCATGGGAAACCACCCCAAAGGGGGGTCAGGACACATTCGACCAGGGCAACCTACACCTCTGCAGCTTTTCTTAGAGGGGTCCGCACAAGGGATAATCATGGAGGCTGCAACATGGACTTCTGTTCATACCTTCACCAAGCATTACCACCTGCCTATCTTCTCCAAATCTAGGGCAGGCTTTGCCACCGCAGTCTTGCAGGGCATCCTAGCTAGCCCCCAGTCTTCTTGACTGCCTTCATCCTTTTTCTTCAGCTCTGGGAATCAACCCAAATGTGATGACTGCAACAGTGAAATACGAAGAACATAATACAGTTGTGTACACTTACCATAAATGTAGATGTTTAAGTGTATTCACTGTTGAATTCCTGCCCCCCCCCCATCCCCTTGTCTCTCTCTCTCTCTCTTCCTCTCTCCTTACAAGGAATTTTTGGTATTTACTTTCTACTGGTGATGTACTTCCACCATAACCTATCTCCCTATTTGGGGGCTCCTGACAGTTGGAGCAAGAAAAACTGATGTAATGGCGTCAGCTGCCTGATTTTATACCACACTGACGACCTGACGTCTGTCCTGGAGTGACAGCAACCGACACAGAAGTACTAAGCCTCTGGCATTTGGGCTGATTGACTACCCCTGGCAGGATAACCCAAATGTTATGACTACAACAGTAAATACACTCGGACATCTACATTTATGGTAAGTGTACACAACTGTACTTCTTACATACTTCTGTCTGGGATATCATTGATATGTTAATGTTATCAAATGTGTGCCTTCTCTCTACAAAACTGTATTGCCAAAGGTGGCCTAACAACAGTCCTGGGGAATTGCAGACCCATAAGCCTGACCGTCCTCATCTGTAAGGCCATGGAACATATCATCATGGATCTCATAAACAAATACATAGGCAAACTCCAAACCCTGGATCCTACCCAATTTGGCTTCATCAAGGGAAGATGTCCTTCAAGGATGCATCTGCAGTCATAACAAATGGGTTGTCCTGTCGTCAGGCAGCCCTTCGGTCGGCCGGATTCCAAAGTCTGGGTCCGGCTTCGGCTGATGTCGCACTTCACCCGACGTCATCTCTGCTGGTCTTCGGGTATAAAGGCATCAGCCGACGCCATTTTCCTCAGTCTTTCTTGCCACGCGTGCGAAGCAGAAGCTGTTCGCAAGTGCCGGTCGGTCAGATCCAGAGATTACTACTACCGAATACTACTTGAAGACTTCTAAAAGCTAAGTACCCGTTGGGGACTCTTTCTTGCCTCAGCCGATGTCAGAAAAAGTAAATAACTGTTTAACTTGTGGGAAACAAATACCTCATAAAGATTTCCACTCTTACTGCCTACCTTGTTTAGGCCCAGACCACGACGTAGCAGCCTGCTTAGCCTGTGCTTCCTTCAACCGACGAACGCTTAGGCGTCGGTCGGAGTTTGCTGAACAGTTTTTCGGCTCAGATTTTGCGTACATTATGCCGTCGGATCCTCCGACTACCCAAATTGTTAAAAAGCGCAAAGAAAAAGACCGACACTCGCGGTCCGCGGTTTCGGCCAAAACCACGGTTAAGCAAGCCGCGAGTGTCTCGGTTTCGGCTGAAACCGAGAAAATGGGTCAATCTTCAGCCGAATCCACGACTACTACTGAGGCTCCTGCTACCTTAGTTGAATCGGCCTCTGAAGTTTTGCCTACTACTGTGGTTCCTCCTGAATTATCAGACACTATCCCTTTGGATGTCTCTACCCCAGCACGTGGTGCTGCTAGGCCTCCTGCAGCCATGTCTATAAAGGCCTTTGCCAGGGCTAAAGCAGCCAAAACTGTTAAATCAGTGCCTGTTAAGACCCCCTCACATAGGCCCTCTTCTAGTTCACAAATGCTTACTCTGGCAGAGGATTTAATCTCCTTAATGAGGGGATCCCAATCTCACCCAGACAGGGCCTCTCAGCCTCCGGAAGAGAGACCTAGAGCAGAGCCCCCCGAGCCAGTGTCCTCTGATGATTCTTCGGATGACTCAGACATTACTGATCAGCCAGAGGCTCCTTTTTCTACTTATGAAGATTCCGATGCTGAAGAATCCATTCCATCTGCCACTCCACCAGAGGAATTTTCCTTCGGGGAAACCTTACATGCCATGAGAGAACAATTCCAATGGCAGGGACAAGATTTCTCAGATTCAAGAAAAAGGCTTAGGACCTTTCTGCACTTACCACAACATAGGCCTTTAGCTATACCTCCAGTTCTGCCTGTTGTGGATGATGCTTTTAATGATGTTTGCACTGCTCCTGATACTTTACCTCTAGCCCCTGCCAAACCAGATAGATTTTACAGGGTGCCAGACACTCATCAGCACCTATACAAGGCCCCTCTTGCAGATCCTGAGACTATATCCCAGGGGCCTAAGGCAGTAGCTTCGACCTCAGCAAAAAACCCTCTCCCTTCTGAAAGGGAATCCAGGTCCTTAGAGATGGGGAAAAAGTTTACACCTCTGCTACTCTCTCAGCTAGAGCTTTAAACTGTCAGTTTCACATGATCCAATACCAAGAGTTTATGCTTGATCAGTTAACTAAGAAGCTGTCCTCTGATGATTCCTTAGATAAGAAATATGTTTTAGAAATGGTGAATAACATTCAGCAGGTTAGTAACCATTCTTTAAAATGTGGCTATGATGCACTGGAGGCTTCATTTAGATCAGCCATGACTGGCACAGTGATAAGAAGGCATGCATGGTTGAAGGAACAGGTTTTGCGGATCATGTTAAAACAAAGCTGTTAGATGCTCCTATGGATAAGGCCAGTCTATTTGGTACACCTGCTCAGCAAGTAATGAAGAAAATGGAAGAGAAGGCAAAATCTGTACAAACAGTTAAGGATTTCTTACAGGTTCAGCCCCCAAGGTTCAGCAGGAACTGGCCTGCCAAAAATTGGTCCTTTCCAGACTCCTCAAAATCTCAAAGAGGCAGGAATAGACGCTCCAGAGGCAGAAATCAATCCAGAGGAGGTGCCTATAGAGGACGCCAGTGGCAAGGCAATAACCAGAGAGGCACAGACACAACCACTGCCACTGCAACTGGACAATCACAGTGACTTGACTCTGACACCGCCTACCAGGGAGCAAATAGCAGCACCTTTAGGCGGAAAGTTAGCCTTATTTTCGAAAAATTGGCACTATATCACAAAAGACAAGTGGATTTTGCAAACCATAGACCAAGGCTACAGGTTCCACTTCCACACCTTACCAGTAAAAAGAGGAATGCCAAACCTACCTCCAAATCAGAAAACAGAAGCTCTAAAGCAGATAGCTCAATTAACAAAAATGAGAGCTGTGGAAAGAGTACCAATAACACAACAGGGCAAAGGATTCTACTCCAGACTCTTCCTAGTACCAAGAAAAGAGAAAAGTTGGAGACCTAGTCTCGACCTGTCCGTCTTAAACACATACATCACTGTACCAAAATTCAAAATGCTGACCCTACAGCAACTTCTTCCCATGCTGGGCAAGGAGTGTTGGCTGGTAACTCTAGATCTCAAGGAGGTATACCTGCACGTCCCCATACGACCAAATTGCAGAAGATACCTCAGATTTCTTGCAGGATCAGAGCATTATCAATTCTCAGCATTGCCCTTTGGCTTATCTACTGCGCCCAGAGTATTCACAAAATGCCTGGCATCAGTAATCGCTCATTGCAGGCTACATGGAATCCAAATTTATCCATACCTGGACGACTGCCTGTTACAAGCGGACAACAAAAGCAAGCTGACAACAGATTTACAAAGAGTCATTTGCTTACTACAAGCCCTGGGATACACAGTCAATTTAAAAAAGTCAAGACTGATACCATCCCAGACAAGAACATTCTTGGGTGCGGAATTGGACACAGTAAAACAAATGGCATTCCTAACTGCAGAAAAACAAGCACAACTCCCTCTTTACTTCTTGGCATTAACAAAGCAGCACAAACTAACAGCAAGAAAAGTACTGCAGGCCTTGGGCTTCATGGCATCATGCATAATCCTGGTCCCCCATGCCAGACTGCATATGAGAAAACTACAGTGGTACCTAAAGAATTTATGGTCTCAACACAGGCACAGCTTAGAAACCGAAATCCCACTAATTCCATGCCTGAAGCAAGAGTTTCTATGGTGGGCCAAGCATGCCAGTCAAACCCAGGCTTGCCCTTCCACAACTTTCAAGCAAACCAAACCATCACAACGGACGCCTCAGACCTAGGCTGGGGGGCGCACATGTTGGACAAGTGCATACAAGGATTGTGGACTCCAGACCAGCTGCACCTGCACATAAACCAAAAAGAAATGCTGGCAGTAAAACTAGCAATCCAGACATTCAAACCATTCCTCAAAGAAGGCCATTTAATGATAAGGACAGACAACACCACAGTCATGTGGTACATCAACAAACAGGGAGGGACTCATTCATACCCCCTATGCAGAATGACTCTAGACCTTTGGAATATGGCTCTGAGCTACAACATCCAGTTACAGGCAATATTTGTGCCGGGAAAAGAAAACACCCTAGCAGACATGTTAAGCAGAACCACCTCGGATGCTCACGAATGGATGCTACACCCGGGCATCTTCAAGGCCATCACAAAGAAATGGGGAATGCCACAAATAGACCTATTCGCATCCCCACTCAATCACCAGCTCAAAAAATTCTGCACAAGGACATGCCACTCACTAGCATGGAAGGTGGACTCACTATCCTTCAGCTGGAAAGGCCTGACAGCATATGCATTTCCACCTCTTCCTTTGATGCACAAGGTACTGCTGAAAATCAGAGAGGAACGTCCAAGGATAATTCTGATAGCTCCGAATTGGCCAAGACAACACTGGTATCCTTTGCTGAGGAGCATGTCTCAGGGGAGAATGTGGCCAATACCCGTGATGCCTTTGATGTTAACTCAGAACAACTACAACATCATGCACCCAAACCTAAAAACCTTGCAACTGACTGCCTGGAACATCACATAACAGCTACTAACCCAGACTTATCCCAAAGGGTTAAAGACATTATCCGTGAAGCCCGCAGACCTTCAACAAGAAGGAACTATGCAGGAAAATGGAAAAGGTTTGTCATTTGGAGTACTGAAAGAGGAAAAGATGTCTCGAACATAGATATTGCTAACATCCTGGAGTATTTGGCAGAGCTTCTGCATACAGGCCTGTCCTATTCCTCCATCAAGATACATGCATCAGCTATTTCCGCAGAATACAGCTTGGATCCACCTGTCTTTTCTCATCCTCTACTCAGGCAATTCCTCAGAGGGATCAAGAATGTAAAACCTCCTAGGAAACCACCATTACCAGCATGGGACTTGAACTTTGTGCTAGAAAAATTGACACTACCTCCATTTGAACCAGCAGCAACAGCAGATCTTCAACACCTATCATGGAAAACTGCTTTCCTACTGGCAATTACTTCAGCAAGGAGGGTTTCGGAACTACAGGCCTTAATGGCAGTACAACCATTCCTAATCTTCCATCAAGATAGTGTCTCCATGAGAACTAATCCTACATTTATGCCTAAGGTGGTATCCAGAGTGTCTTTAAACCAGGCAATCCACCTACCTACCTTCTTTCCCAATCCACAGAACAGGGGGGAAAGGCTGCTGCATACCTTGGATGTACATAGACAGTTACGCTACTACCTGGACAGAACCAAAAGTAACAGAAAAACTGACCAGCTTTTAGTAGCCTATGCAACAGGAAGGGAAGGAAAAGCAATTTCCAAACAGACAATCTCCAAATGGATAGGAAATTGCATAAGATTCTGTTACTCCTACCATGGAAAACCAGTTCCACAGAACATAAGACCTCATTCTACAAGGGCTACAGCCACTACCACAGCTTTCTTACGAGGAGTGGCAACCAAGGACATTATTGAGGCGGCTACTTGGACCTCCGTGCATACATTTGCCAAGCATTATAATTTACCTCTATACTCTAGATCCCGAGCAGGGTTTGCCACTGCTGTATTGCAAGGGATCCTAACTACACCATAATTCTTCTTCCTCCTCCCTAGTTTGGCTATGGTATTCTACCCATTTGTTATGACTGCAGATGCATCCTTGAAGGACATAGTACAGTTTTGTACCTACCATAAATGTAGATGTCCGAACAGGATAGCATCTGCAGTCAGGATTACCCACCCTCCTTCCCCTCTGTGGTACTCCTAGGTTATTTACCCTCCTAATAGCTAGCTGGGGGGGGGGGGAGTCTCTTATGGTGTATTTGTTTGTATATATGTACATACATGCTTATTTTTTGTGTTTGCCTTCTACTATTTTGGAAACATTGGCATTTATCCAAAATTTAGCTTTCCTAGAGGGCAGCTGGCATCTGGGGCAAGAAACACTGAGGAAAATGGCGTCGGCTGATGCCTTTATACCCGAAGACCAGCAGAGATGACGTCGGGTGAAGTGCGACATCAGCCGAAGCCGGACCCAGACTTTGGAATCCGGCCGACCGAAGGGCTGCCTGACGACAGGACAACCCATTTGTTATGACTGCAGATGCTATCCTGTTCGGACATCTACATTTATGGTAGGTACAAAACTGTACTGTCCTGCCTGTCAAATCTGGTGGATTTCTTTGAAAGTGTGACCAGGGCAATTGATGAGGGCAGATCTGTGCACACAGCATACCTTGACTTGGCAAAGGCTTTTGACATGATCCAACATTCAGGCATTACTGATAAACTTGGCAAACAATGTAAAACCCTTCATTGTAAGATGAGTTGTCAGCTGGCTCACAAACTGGACACACACCATCAAAGTGGGTGACTTCACATCAATCAGCAGACATGTTACCAGTGAGGTGCCACAGGTGTTAGTGCTAGGCCCCCTACTGTTAGCTTTGACCTGAACTTCTGAGAAGCATATAACAAAGGGGTTGTGGTTGACCAAGTTTGCAGACAACTGCAAACTAGGTGCAATCATTGAATCTCCAAATTATATCAGTATACTCCAGGAGGGTCTTGTGCAGTCCAATGGCTAGTGTATTAGTCAAGGTCTCAAATTGAATGCAAAGAAATGCATCTTCATTCCCTTTGACACAAACAATGTCCCTTCACACTATCAAATCAGCAACAGTACCCTAACTGCCCACAAAGTGGGATTACAAGTTCACTGTGACCTTAACTTCAACCATCATGTGTCTACTGTAGTAAGGAAGGCTTTCTACATAGTACACTTGATTAGTAAAGACATCTCCTCAAGAGCAAAAGAGGTTATAACCCCTCTGTATTTGGCACTATTTCAGCCCATAATTGAGTGTAATGCCCCATTCTGCATGAACCATACAAAGCACCTGCAACAACTGGAGAGACCGCAAAGGTTTCTAATAAAGATCAAGGGACTCCAGCATGTGCCTTACACAGACCGACTAAAGTCCCTGTCACTGTACTCTGTCAAATAGATGACTTAGATGAGACTTATGCCAGGCCCTACAGTGCAATCCAAGATTCAAACCTAAGGAATTTGGTGCATATCAGTAAATTAAATGGGACTAGGGCTACCTGTTCCAAGGACCTAAATTTGGCTTGCGACTTAATTAGGGCATGCTGGAAGGACATATTTATCTCACAGTCATATCTCTCAACCTGGAAACATCAAAAATCTGGACAAAGGGCCATGAAAAGTAGGTACAACTGTCCACAACTCTGGATAAGGATTAAATAAAATTTGCTTACATAATTATGTAACCCCACCCACTCTGACAGAATTGTGGGATGCCAACATTCAAACGCAAATCAAAGAAAAGATAAAATATTAAACAACACAAAATATAACCAGAACAGTAATGTTTTGTTTATATTAGCATTTGAATGTGTCAAATTTTGAACTTTTATAAAATTAAAAGATCTGGCAAAAGGCACAAATCCAAAAACTATCTGAGTTATTTTCACTTATAAGGCACTAAAGTTGTTATGAACCAGCATAACCTTTACAAGTAAAGCTAAGTACAACCCTAGCTGAGTTATTACTACATATGGGATATTATCTAATCCCTCCCAGTATAACTTCTGGAGAAGACGTGCTCTGATACATCACAAAGCACTTGATGCTTTGGTAAAGGAGTAAAAAAGTAGATGTTCATCGTGTTACACTGCTGCAGTCATTACACTTGGGTTATCCTGCCGTCAGGCGGTTCCCCAGTCGGCCCGAGTTCCAAAGTCTTAGTCCGGCGTCGGTTGCTGTCACCTCCTCCCTGACATCAGAGCGACAGGAGTATGTAAGATGCAGCCGACGCCATTTTCTTCAGTCTTTCTTACCGCGCGGTGCCCGAAGCAGAAGCAGTTTGCAAGTGCCGGTCGGCCGCCTCCTGTGATTTTCATTTCGAATCCAGAACCAAAGTGTTCTACAAAGCTAAGTACCTCGTTGGGGAAACTTTTTTCTTGCCTCAGACCGATGTCAGTAAAAGTTAATAACTGTATTTCTTGTGAGAAGCAAATACCTCATAAGGATTTCCACTCCTATTGTATTCCATGCCTAGGCCCCGAACACGACGTCACTGGTTGTCGGTTTTGTGCTAGGTTTAACAAGCGCACTATTAAACGTTGGTTTGATTTTGCCCAACATTATTTTGACAGAAAATTCAATTACACCATGCCGTCGGAACTTCTGACGACCGGATTACATAAAAAGCGCAAAGACAAGGACAGGCATCCGAGGCCCAAAACTGATGATGAGGCCTCTTCTAGGCTGGCCGCCCATTCTCCGGTTTTCAGCGAGGCACCTACGCAGCCCCTGACGACCGCATCCACAGAACCACAGACTGCCTCAGACTCCCACGTGGAGCTGGCTGGGCCTTCGGCCGCTTTATGTTTTCAGCGTACCGAAACTTACCCTTCTGAGGGAACCGAAGTAGTTGAGCAATCCACAGCTTCAGAGGGTGTCTTCAGACCTTACCCAGTCAACCATTAAACCCTCTGCTAGGTCTAAGGCCCCATTAAAAACAAACAAACAGAAACAGCATTATCCAGGGCAGGCCTCCATGCCTAAGAAACAAATGCTCAAAATGGCCGAAGACCTAATCACCCTGATCAGGGGGCCCCATCCCCCTCCTGATAAAAGGCCCAGACAGGATGCAGATCATGAATCTTCCGACGAGGTGTCCATTTCTTCAGATTCCTCCTCAGACCTAGGATATTCCTTACCCCCTTATGAGGATTCAGATGCTGAGGAATCAATTCCATCAGCCTCTCCGCCTGAGGACTACTCCTTTGGGGAGACCTTACATACCATGAGGGAGCATTTCCATTGGTAAGGCCAGGATTACTAAGAATCCAAGAAAAGGCTAAGAGACTTCCTTTTATTGCCTCAACACAGACCCCTTGCTATTCCGCAAGTGTTAGATATTGTGGATGATGTGTACACTGAATCCAGCTTAAACCCTGACTCCTTACCTCCAGCCCCAGTTAAACCTGATAGATATTAGAGTCCCTGACTGTCACGAATTTCTGTATAAAAGCCCTGTTGCTGACCCTGAAACTATTTATCAGGGACCCAAAGGGATTAAGGCCTCATCAGCAAAAAAAAACAGTACCCTCTGACAGAGATTAGACAAATGGGGAAAGAAAGATATACGTCTGCAACTTTAGCAGTGAAAGCTTTAAATTGCCAGTTTCACATGCTAAAATATCAGCAATGTTTGTTGTCTCAGTTGAAGCAAAAGATGCTTCCAGATTCAGATCCTCCTAATTTTAAAGAAATGCAGGATTTATTGCATGCAGCTGAACAAGTAGGAAAACATACTTTGCAATGGGGGTTTGATTCCTTAGAGGCCTCCTGTAGCGCAGCAGTTACAGGCTCTGTCATTAGAAGGCATGCTTGGTTAAAAGAACATATGCTACCAGATCATGTTAAGGCAAAATTATTGGATGCACCTTTGCAGCGGGATGTGTTATTTGGAGTTAAGGCAGAGGAGGTATTAAAGAAGATAGAGGATAAGGTAAAATCCATGCAAACGGTGAAGGATGTCTTACAGGTTCAGCCTCCTCGTTTTAGCAGAAATTGGCCAACAAAGAAATGGTCCTTTCCAGTCACAGACAGAGCTCAAAGAGGCAGATACAGACGTCCAAGAGGTAGAGGTCAAACACAAGGTCCTTACAGGCCTCGACAATGGGGTACACCAGGCCAGAAAGAAGGGGAAGACAGGCCACAACCTTATAAAAAACAGCCTTAATGGCTTCCCACTACAACTGCCAAACAGTTCACTCTTGGCAGCCCCCTTAGGAGGAAAACTGGCACTTTTCTATCACAGTTGGCATTGCATCACCAAAGACAAATGGGTTCTCAACATTGTATCTCAAGGTTACAGGTTCCAATTTCACACTTGCCAAGGTTAAAAGGAATGCCGAATCTGCCACCAAATCAATGGGCAGAGGCTCAAAAACGAATTACAGCACTCATGGACATGAGAGCTATTCAAAAGGTACCACCACAGGAGCAACAACAAGGATTTTATTCAAGACTCTTTATGGTTCCCAGAAAGGACAAAGCCTGGAGACCCATTCTGGATCTTTCTTCTCTAAACACTTACATGGATGTTCCGAAATTGAAAATGTTGACACTACAGCAGCTTCTTCCCATGCTGGGCAAGAAAGCTTGGCTCGTGACTTTGGACCTCAAGGAGGCATACCTTTAAGCGTAGTGGTAGTGCCATGGGTTAGCATGCAGAACATGCTCGGTTCGAATCCCGCTCTGCCAATTTTAGGGTTGGAAGGGTGGCCTAATGGTTAAGGTGTTTGCCTTACAAACACAAGGTGCAGGGTTTGAGTCTCACAAGGGATAATTGGCTAGGCTTAAAATGGCTCGCAAGGGCAGTTAGCTTAATACCAATCTATGAACCTATCTATGTCCCTATCAGACAAAACTGCAGAAGATATCTCAGATTTCTAGCTGGTTCAATGCACTATCAATTCTCTGCACTGCCCTTTGGCTTATCTGCTTCATCCAGGGTCTTCACAAAATGCCTGGCACCAGTAATTGCATTTTGCAGGCAAAAAGGAATTCAAATTTATCCATATCTGGATGACTGCCTGATTCAAGCAGAGAGCAATTACATTCTTCTAAAGCATCTGGCGTTCGTAAAAATGTTATTAAGTTGCCTGGGGTACACAGTAAACGAAAAGAAATCAAAACTAGTGCCCTCACAACAGATAATATTCCTGGGTGCCAGCTTGAACACAATGGCCCAGATGGCTTGTCTCACGCCAGACAAGCAAGGACAACTGACTCAATACTTTCAATTGATGGCAACAAAGACCCAACTCCCTGCAAGAAAAAAATCTGCAGGCCTTTGGCTACATGGCATCTTGCATACTACAAATTCCATATGCCAGACTGCATATGAGGAAACTACAATGGTACCTAAAGAGTGTATGGTCTCAACACTGTCAAAGTTTGGAAACAGTTATACCACTAATTCCTTGCCTTCAACAGGAGTTTCGATGGTGGGCTCAAGCTTGTCACCTCAACAAGGGACAGCCTTTTACTCAACCCACAGCCAGGCAAACACTGACAACAGATGCATCGGATTACGCCTGGGGAGCACACATGGCAGGAAAATGTATTCAGGGCGAGTGGCCCACAGAGCAAAGGCATCTTCACATCAATCAAAAAGATGCTAGCTGTACAAAATGCACTTATAGCTTTCAAGGATCTGCTGCATCCAGGGCAACTACTACTAAAGACAGACAACACCACAGTTATGTGTTACATAAACAAGCAAGGAGGCACGCACTCCTACCCCTTCTGCACACAAGCCATGACCTTGTGGAACACAGTTCTAGACTATCAAATTCATCTGCAAGCACAATTCCTGCCAGGAGAGAAAAACACACTGGCAGATGACCTAAGCAGAAACATCATGGATCCTCACGCATGGGAATTGAATCCACAAGTATTCAGAATGATGACACAAAAATGGTGGAACCCGGACATAGATCTGTTTGCATCCCCAATGAACTGCCAACTACAGAAATTCTGCACAAGGAGTTACCATCCACAAGCATGGAAAGTGGATGCCCTCTCATTCAGTTGGAAAAACCTGCTCATTACAACACGGATCCACCAATATTTTCTAATCCTTTGCTCAAACAGTACCTCAGAGGGGCTAAAAACATAAGACCACCCCGTAGAGCACCTACCCCAACTTGGGACCTCAACTTTGTTTTGGAAAAATTAACTTTACCTCCCTTTGAGCCAGCTAACACAGCAGAATTAAAATACATCTCTTGGAAAACTGCTCTGCTACTGGCAATAGCATCAGCACGAAGAGTTTCAGAATTACAGGCACTAATGGCAGTGGAACCTTTCCTCATTTTCCACCAGGACAGGGTGTCTTTAAGAACCAACCCTACGTTTATGCCAAAGGTGGTATCAAGTGTGGCTCTAAACCAAACTATCCATTTGCCAACTTTCTATCCAAAACCACAGAACAAAAGGGAGAGACTACTATATTCTTTGGACATTCACAGGCAGTTATGCTTCTACTTGGACAAAACCAAAGCTTTTAGGAAATCTTGAGTAATTATTGGTAGCATATGCTGCAGGAGCACAGGGAAAAGCCATTTCAAAACAGACTATCTCAAAATGGATAGGACATTGTATACGTTTCTGCTATACTCACCATGGGAAACCTTTACCTAGCAGCATTAGATCTCACTCCACTAGGGCAACAGCCACTTCAACTGCCTACCACAGAGGAGTACCTACCAAGGATATTTTGGAAGCAGCAACATGGAGTTCTGTGCATACCTTCACCAAGCATTACCATTTGCCTTTATACTCCAAATCCAGAGCTGGCTTTACCACTGCTGTGCTTCAGGGCCTTATAGCCACCCCTAATGACTTATAAGAACCGGCCTCTCTACCTCAGCTTTGGGATTCCACCCAAGTGTAATGACTGCAGCAGTGTAACACGATGAACATAGTACAGTTTTGTACCTACCATAAATGTAGATGTTTGAGTGTAAACACTGCTGCAGTCCAGGTTACCCTCCCTCCTTCCCCTCTTACTTGCTGGTACGTACCTATGCCTTCTACTCTTTACTACCTATGAGGAGTATTTGCTTGTAACTGAAAGTTGTTGTTTGCTTTTTCTTATATATGTTTTATTAGCAGTTTGAATTGCCTACCTATTTGGGGGCACCTGACATCTGGTGCAAGAAAAACTGAAGAAAATGGCATCGGCTGCATCTTATATACCCCTGTCGCACTGACGTCAGGGAGGAGGCGACAGCAACCGATGCCGGACCAAGACTTTGGAACTCGGGCCGACTGGGGAACCGCCTGACGGCAGGATAACCCAAGTGTAATGACTGCAGCAGTGTTTACACTCGAACATCTACATTTATGGTAGGTACAAAACTGTACTTTCTCACTGAAAACATATATATTCCTAATTTTAAAGTAGACTAGGGTAGCTTTCTGTTGTTAATGAAACCACTGAGACTCCCTGACATCCTTAAGTGGCATAGCTAGATTTGTGCTGCCCGGGGCTGCCTTTGAGTTTTCTACCCCTCCACCCTCACAAAAGCATGGTCAAATGCCCCCCCCCCCCCCCCCCCGCAGCCATTCCAGTGTCCCATTACTTGGCTAGTTATCCCCATTTTCCGTAAACACTGTAATGTGCATACTGTTTTATGCTTTACTTCTCCAGTGATTATTTGTATTTAATTTAAAGCTTTTATTTTAAATGTTATAGCACAAACACTGATAGACATCTGCTAAACAAAGAAATACAGGCTAACAATGAAAGTAGACATAGCATAAAACGTCTGTGCCCTTGAAACGAATATTCATCGAAACAGCATTGAAACAAACATTCAAAGAAAATGCATCTGACCAGTGGCGTATAAAGTTTACCTTTGGGCTGTTTACAAATCATAGGCCCTTTGTACACACATTTGGGACCATGCAAACATACATGTGTTTACTCTCATACTCTCCTTTACTAACATTATCCTTCAGCATAGAAACAGTGGCTACCTCCTCCGCTACTTTCCTACACCTATCGAAAGCATTTGACATGGTCCCACACAAACAACTTATATCTGTCCTCAATAACCTACCCTTCTCTCAATCAGTCACCAACTGATTTCAGAGTTACCTGTCTGACTGCCAGCAATCTGTTGTATGGCAGAATGACATATATCCCCAACTACCTGTCACCATAGGGGTTCCCCAAGGATCCATCCTTGGACCCCTATTCTTCTCTGTTTTCACCAATAATCTAGCCTCTGTCACCAAACATGGCGCACACATACAATACGTAGATGACTCAATCGTCATCTGCTCAGCCCAGTCCCTACTCAAACTGCAAAAAGTCACACACAAAGCCTTTTCTTCTGTTGAAACTTGGTTATCCGATGCCCAATTAATACTCAACCCAAACAAAACTAAACTACTCATCTACCAACCCACCAAACATACTCAAAACAACTCTCACTTTAACATCACAGCAAAAGACAACACCACTATATACCCAGCTGAACACACCAAATTGCTAGGAGTGGAAATAGACAATAAACTAAAATTTGATATTCACATATCCATGACCATAAAAAAGTCCACAAAAAACTAGGAGCATTGTACAGAAATAAGCAACTTCTCACCAAAGCAGCAAAGATTTCAATAGCAAATTCCCACGTTATCTCCACCCTACTTTATGCCTCTACAATATATACCAACCTAAGGCAATGCGATCTAAACAAGCTAGAGACCTGCTACAACAAAATCGCCAAGTTCGCCACAGAGGCATCCTACCGTAGTCACCACTGTCTCTCACTTGCTGAACTGGGCTGGCTTGAACTCCCTCACCTCCTTCAATGGTATCAACTCTCACTCGCCCGCAAACTAGTAAAGCATCCACTAATTGTCCCATCCCTCCAGAATCTACTCCAACCCTATCGCACCACCAGACCACTAAGATACAGCAACAAAAATCACTTGCAGATCACTAAAACCAATAACTCTGTTGGTGAAGCACTATTCTTTTGCACCATAGCCAAATTATGGAACTCCCTCCCACCCACAATTACCTCCATACCATCATGCACCCACTTCAAAACTTTACTAAAAGCGCACCTAAAAACATGCTGGCTATGCCTTTGCAACTCCCACTCTTAATATCACCCACCCCATCCAACCACTACCTTTCTTTCCACTCCACTAACTACCTTGATTGTAGCAAGCTCAGATGCTCATAAGCCTAGTACTTATTATACAGCAGGAACGTCTTATTGTAACATTTGTTAATGTCTGTTATGTACTTCACAGATAAAGATTCTAGTTGTCTACTGATGTACTATGTTCTTCATGTGTAAATATGTTGTAAGTAATTGCTATGTTAAATTGTTAATCGCTATGTTATCCAATGCAACTACTGTCTGTTTATTTTAACTGTGGAGCTTTTTTCCCCGGGCCTCCACTGAAAATGGACCTACGTCCAGTCGGACACTCCCGGTCAACAAATATAAATAAATAAATAAAATAAATAAGTAAATGTGTTCTTTGATTCACTTTCCTGATTGTATTAAAGTATATTCCTTATATAATACAGCATACTTGTTAGAGCATGCTTTAAATTTATTGTGTTGAACATTTTTCCAGTAAGCAGTGAAACAAAACGTATGAACCAATAATGACAAAAATTACCCAATTCAGAACATTTCCATCATAAACGTGTACTCAAACTTCTGTCTTTACAGTTCACCAATATTAATAAATATGCACAATCTCTGCAGAAGTAAAAGTCATCTAAATCATTCTGCTTTAAAGAGATCTTTAACTAATGACAATGTAGCCGCTAGCAAACAACTTTATATTTCATTGTTTCATCCACAAATAAAGTGCTTGTTGCCCTTGAAGAACAACTGCCTATGTTACATTAAAAAATGATAAGCTGGTAATATTGCAATAGGGAGTTGATGGCAAACTGATAACAGGTTTATAGTTACAAGGTATCTCCTCTAAAGGAGGACAAACTCAGGACTGCAGCATCTACCTCTTTAGCATACAACACAGTACAGTATCAGCAATTCATCTACATACTGTGAGAGTAGAACCCACAATCTTCTGCATCAAAAGCAACTATACCTGTTGTGTTACTAACAATGCTTTTAAATACTTCAGCACAGTAGTGATATCATTTGCTAAACAACAATTGCATGTTGAAAACAGACTTGGCATAAGTAAGCAGCACTAAACTTTCTCTTCCCCAGAAGTTCCTTGGAAAATTCACTCGACACTCAACTATATCATCTGATGATGTAAATCTTCATTCATTCCTTACTGATGGGTCTTGGTTCCGTGTTCAGAACTGACTCTGCCAATACAAAAAGCTCGTGCCAGCCAAAAAGACTCTCGAGCCAAGTCATACCCATAGTGCCACTCTCCTCCTATATTCAGATCTAATTTGCCGCATACTTCTCAAGAAGTGCCAAGCCAGCTCTCAGCTAAGTAGTAGATATTGTCACTATTCTTGTCTAAATATTTTTCTGGTCTCCTTAATTTCTCTTTTATAGTCGTTGACAGTTTCTCTTGACCTTTGTTGTTCTTGCGTGTTTTTTTCTTTCCTTTCTTACCTGTTTGGTATTGTTAGTACCATTGTTGGTATAGGCCCCTCCCTTACCGTTGTGATAATTTTAATACCATCATTGGTATTTCCCCCTTCTTTCCTGTACTGTCCTTCCAAAAAAAAATAAATAAATAAATCTTTTTTTCAATCTGTGTGTGTGTGTGTGTGTTTTTTTGCCTGGTTCAGGCACCTAGGCGGTGCGACATCCACCTGTGAGACAGCCGGATGTGGACACATGGCAGGTTGACAATTTAGCTGCAGTGACAAATGTCTGTGGACAATTCCCTGTGAGAATTGAGGAATCCCCTGCACACTAACCACAGGTGGCAGATACCCCCACAGTGATACACTGTGCACCCCCTTAGGAGCCACCATGTGTAACTGTCAGTGGAACGTGGCTGGCATAGCATGCCACGTGGGCATGAAAGTGGTACCATGAAACCAGTGTGCTGTGGGCAAAGCCTTTATTAATGCAATATGCAATGTGATGTGTGTAGTGCTTGGTGCGTACTAAACTCAAAAAGTATCACAACTTGTAGAAATGTGCCACAGCACAGAGGAAATCCTGCACATCACTGTAGTCACACTTATGTTGTAAGATGTGCTTTAGGCGACGCTCCCTTACAACAATAGCCTTCCTACGCGGTGTCACAGGCATCCCCCTCAAAAGAGATTCCCGTCGGGTATCTGTCAGGTTCTGCTCCTGCTGCAGAACAGACAGAAGGTCAGATAGCTGTACAGTAGGACGTCCCAGTAATACATTCAGCCGACGATGCCATGCCTCCACCTGGTTGTTAGTCCACGGGAAGTCCATTTCTGAGACATCAGACACATTCCAAAACCGCAAAGGGTATGGCGATGGCATTCGTGTCTGTGCTGAGCAGCGGGATGCATACTTGCGTGGTCGGCCACGTACATAATGATGGTCTAGAAAAATGCCAGTAGGCTGAGCACAGTCCGGTAAGTAAGCCACAATGTTCAGAAATGCAGGGACATCATCATCCATTGGGTAGGAATGCCAACGCAATTAGCTTGTGGATGGCAATTGAGAAAGCAGTGTCCGTGCCATAGAGGGCCACAAGGTGGTGATGCTGGATCTGGCGCCAGATGATCTGTGCAAAATGGAATAGGCATCCCTTCAGAATACTCCTAGGGAATGCCTTATGGCTGGCACGAATTGCTGCCTTCTCAAAATAGGTCATAATATACTGTGGAGACAAGGTGCATCCCTGTTCAGCGGCCATACCCTTCAGTACCTCCCACAAAGTGGTGTATGCAGACTCCGACTTCCGTGTCATGAGACAGTACACCAGGGGTACAATCCTTGTTGAGGTGGAGGTGCCAATACATCTATGTAATGTATACAGCTGGCGACATATATCAGCCCGTGTGGGGAAGGTGCCAACTCCAAGAATGATGTCGGACCTGCACAGATCGGTCAAATTTTGTGTTGTAGTAAGTAGTACCAAGGAATCTGTCCCTTCCATATCTGACCTTCTGCGGAGTATGAAGCTGCCACTATGGAGTGGATACTGGCTGACATCAATATCTGCAAGTGTTGCTGGAGGTGTAGCCATGGATGCCCGTGCCCGCTGCCGTACCCTGGTTATGCTTCGCTGAAGGGTTGCATGACAAGGCATCTCCTGTAGTACGTTGTCATCCGCTGTGCCTAGGACACTCTGCATTACCAAGCTTGGCAGTTCATTACCGGTTACCGCCCTCTGCCACAGTTCTGCTCGCAGTGTAGCTACTTGGGCCATTGTTGCATCTGGGCCGCGCTGGTGTGGCAGTGATTTCAGCAGTTCTTCCCCCCTCTTCTCTGGCGAACAGTGATGGCACGTCCTCTGCACGCCTTTACTCTCTGCTCGATACATGCCCAGTACCGTTTCAGTGGTGCTTCACTCTCCAAATGGTAGAGGTATCCCTCAACCACCAGCATTGGTTTGCCACGTTGGCTGGGCACTGTGCTGTATCTGTTGCCAAGCAGACCAGGGCTATACAGATACTTAGATTCCAGCATGGTAGCAGCACTTGTTGATGGCCTCTCAGTATCCATTACACCCAGTCTAGCTGGGAACAGGATGCACAACCAGCCTTGGAGCAGGTCCCTTCCAGACAGTAGGTTACTCACTGTGCACCACCTTGTCTTGTACCCTGTGAAGTAGCACTGCCTGCCACAGTGGGCCCTGTACAGCTTTGTGCACTCCACCCATCTCTGACTGCCTCTCTGCTATGGTTTTAGTATCTGCAGTTAACACAACCCTGGAGTTGCCATATGCTTGTAATCTGGTAGGTGTCTACAAAGCCTAATTGCAGCACAGGTTCTAAGTGTACTGCGCCGGCCCCCTTTAACTCCCAGTTGTTGCTGCTGGCCAATCAGGGTGTTGGGCCCAGTCTCCGTTTCAGTGGCAGAAGTTACATAGGGAGGTATCTCTGTGTTGCACCCTTGTCTGCCTACATGGGACTGCGTACTTGTGTACACTCCAATTGCAGTGACAAATGGGCTGGTTTGGTTACACATGCAAGACATACACTACTGTGGAGTGGGAGATGGATTAATGCTGGTGGATATATATCTGTAGTTGTATGGTTCTTTGTCTGAAGAAGTCCCATAACTAAGTGGGACGAAAAGCGCTTTACTTTTATCTGTGTGTTTTTTTCATTTCTATCATCCATTAAAGTGTTTTTTACGATACAGTTTCATCGTTCTTCTGGTGCAGTGACATTTGCGGTCTACAGCCTTTAGTGTTCCGCTGTTACATTGTTTGTTGGTGTTTAAAGACTGAAGGACCACATAAGTAACCATCTCTCGGACATAAGAAGATATAGAAACAAATTCACTGTATAAACACACACGACACGGACAGTACTCATAGGTTTACATTTTTATTTTAGAGCATATTCCAGCATATCTTACAGGTGGTGACATCTTAAATTTGACAGAACTACATGAAAATAAATTGATTTTACATTTTAGGTCATTTTACCCACCAGCTTAAACCAGAATTAAAGTATTTACATAAACATATTAAATATATTTTGAAGTTGATATCATTATATTCGTTTTTAACATATATTTTTTAGGTGTTTTATGTCTTTAAGGGTTAATTGTTAAATTAAATGGACTTTATAATCACGTATTTAAATGTAGATCTGGCTCTGTATCAGTATCTCTTTTACAAGCTTGAGGAAGCAGCTTTGACTGTGAAAGTGTATTATCCGAGTAGTTCTGTTTACTTGCGAATACACAGTTTTTACTGTTCCTTGTGGTTCCAGTTACCTTTTTACTTAGATTTTTGTACATCTTGTGCACATTCTGGATTTATTGGATTCGAGATGCTTTTTCTTTACTTGCATAATTAATTCTTCCATAAGTATTTCCATTTGTGCCTTTTCTTGGTTTTCCCATTCTCCTGCTTTGTACAGATTTGCTTAGAATTTTGAAAGCAAGATACCACTATAAGATTTCTGGTTAGTTTTCTTGTAATAGTTTTTTTTGTTTGGCAACAGCCCTTTCTACTTTCTGTCTTAAGTCTTTGTGCTAAGAGTTTTTGTGCTCGGTGGTAGTTTTCAAGAAATGCTTGTGTAACAGCAAACGTCTAAACTCATGCATATTGTTCAAATACTCCCTTATTTACTTTTAGTACTCAGCAATTTTTCTTCCTGTTGTTCTGTGAGATTACCCTTCTGTAATACATTAACCTTTGACAACCTCTCTAAATAATTTGTATTACCTTTTTCCTATATATCTTTCACTCTTACTTCTACCAAGTTTTTAAACCCCTATTCCCTAGGTATCCCTTCTGAAGAAATGTCTTTCTTCCCTAATAACTCTCAAATCATTTCTACTACCAGTTCCTTAAATTCCTCTCTCTGTAACAAATGTGTAGAAAAACACCTCTGTATAATTTTTAGTTCATTACCTTGCATCTTGGTCTTAATTGGTGCACAATTTGAAAGAGTTATTGCATGTGTTTCAGTGCTTTGTATTACATGTCACAGTATCATGTGCATTTAATTTTTTGTTCAGTCTAGACTAGTCTTTGTACCTTGTAGAGTAATATGTAATTGTTGTCTGATCTCTTGCTAATAAATTCATTTTTTTTTCATTCTAAATATTCTCATATGTCTGTCTAGAACTCTACCCTCTTTTGTTATATATTCTCTTCTAGGTCCCTTTGATATATCCTCACTATTGCAAAACTGGCTGCCGTCCCCACCCACAAACAATATTTCCTGTTGTAAGCAAATTTTCACCCATAATTCTGTTAAGCTCCATAATAGTAGCGTTAGGTGTAATATAACTATGTTCCTGTGTAATTCTTCATGTTCATCATGTTTATCACTGATGCAGTAGCCTTAGCTATATGGGTTATATCTTGCATAGGATATAACAGCGGGACAGCTTCCAAAGCTTCAGGGCATCTTACATGTGCCCAGACAGTCAATCAGCAAGGGCTGAGCTGACTAAAAAGGCAGGTTTGGGTGCCAAGCCCTTCAGAGCTTTCCTGCCACTGAACAGTATGTTCCACTGAGGCTTTTGAGGATCGGAGGTCGGTTTGTAGTGTTGCTTTGCTGGACAGATAAGTTCTTTTTTGGGCGGGCTTCCATTTTAAAAATTATTTGTTAATTAACACTTTTCTGTTAAGGAAAGTAATTTTTAAGATGTGCGTTTCTGTTTTAAGACTGTCACAATACTGTATCATGTGTTTAAACAAGTGTGCTCTTTTTCCTGTCAGCTTAAAGGTTGTTTAATTAAAAAATATTTTTTGTGCGGAGAAATTGTGTTTAGTTTACTCTTTGGGGGCTGGTAAAGTGTTTAAGTGCTTTGCACTGTGTTTTTGTGTGAAAAAAGTGTTACTTTTAAAAGACTTGATATTTTTACCAGCCTTTACTGCTCATTTTCCCTGGGAAAGAGGCACCATTTTTGGCATGACCATGGAACAAAAATACTGGATGTCCTTCAAGAATGCAACTGCAATCCTTACATATGGGTTGTCCTGCCTCAGGCAGCCCTTCGGTCAGCCGGATTCCAAAGTCTGGGTTCGGCGTCGGCTGATGTCGGCTCCTACCTGACGTCAGAGCGGCCAGGGTATAAAAGCATCAGCCGCCGCCTTCTCCAGTCTTTCTTGCCGCGCGGTGTCCTAAGCAGAAGCAGTTCGCAAGTGCCGGTTGGCCAGCTCCTGTGTTTTCAGATACCGAAGTCATCAAAAAGCTAAGTACCCCATTGGGGAACCTTTTCTTGCCTCAGCCGATGTCAGATAAAACTGCAAAGGTTAATAATTGCTTGTCTTGTGGTAAACAAATACCTCATAAGGACTTCCATTCTTACTGCCTTCCCTGCCTCGGCCCAGACCACGACGTCTCGGCCTGTGCTGCCTGTGCTTGCTTCAATAAGCACACACTTAGGTGCCGGGCAGAATTTGCTGTAGACCTTTTTGGAGAAAATTACTCCTATATCATGCTGTCGGAACTACCGACAGCACATACTTCCAAAAAACGGAAGGACCGGGACTGACATCCGTGGCCCGTGACTTCCAACGACACCACGCTAAAGCCTACCGCGAGTGCATCGGTCTCTTCAGAGGCGGTAATTCAACCGCTCCAGGCTGACGACACCATTTTACCACTCACTTCGGTACCGGAGGCTACCCCGGTGCCGGTTGTTGATTTTCCTCCTGAAACCGAAGCCCAAGATTTGCCTGACACCATACCGGTGGACAAAGTTACTCCAGCACGTGGGGCAGCAAGGCCTCCTGTGCCTATGTCCATTAAGGCCTACACACGTGCTAAGGCTGCCAGCCAGGCTAAGTCTCACCCTCCTAAATCTTTTCCACAGGGTTCAACTTCTGATAAACAGATCATGACTTTAGCTGCAGATCTAATTTCTTTAATCAGGGGCTCTCAGGCTCATCCAGACAGAGGTTCTCAGCTGCCTTCAGACAAAAGGCCTAGGGTTGAGCAGGTGGATACTCTTTCCTCAGAGGAGGCCTCTGGTGAGTCATACCATTCAGATTCCCAGGAAGAATCCTTCCGGGCCTACGAGGATTCGGATACTGATGAATCCATTCCCTCTGCCTCTCCTCCTGAGGATATTTCTTTCGGGGAGATTCTCCACTCCATGAGAGAGCATTTTCAGTGGCAGGGCCAGGATTTCTCCGACTCCAGGAAAAGGCTTCGGACTTTCCTTAAGTTACCCCAGCACAGGCCTTTAGCTATAACCCCCAGTGTTAGATGTATTGGATGACGTGTTCTCAGACTCCAGTACTTCTCCTGATTCTCTCCCCCCTGCTCTGGTCAAGCCGGACAGATATTACAGGGTTCCTGAAACTCATAAACATCTCTTTAAGGCACACTCTGTTGATCTAGAAACTATTTCTCAGGGGCCCAAAGGAGTGGCCACCTCCACGGCCAAAAATCCTTTGCCCGCAGACAGGGAATCTAGGTCCCTGGAGAGGTGGGGTAAAAAAGTTTATACTTCATCCACCCTTGCCATGAGGGCACTTAACTGTCTTTTTCATATGTTTCAGTATCAGGATTTCTTGATGGATGATTTACAGAAAAAATTAGCCTCTCCTGAGCCTTTAGATAAAAAGGCCTTGCAGGATTTGGTTCATAATACTCAGCAGGTTAGCGATCATTTTCTTCAGTGTGGTTATGATGCATTGGAAGCTTCATGTAGGTCAGCTATGACAGGGGCCGTCATACGTAGACATGCTTGGTTGAAAGAACAGACATTGCCAGATCATGTTAAAATAAAGCTTCTAGATGCACCTCTGGAAAAAGATAAGCTATTTGGTGCTAATGCACAGGGTGTGTTGAAATCAATAGAGGAAAAGGCTAAATCAGTACAAACAGTCAAAGATTTCCTCCAGGTTCAGCCACCAAGGTTCAGCAGGAATTGGCCTTCAAAGAATTGGTCCTTTCCAGACACTGACAAGTTTCAAAGGGGAAAAAACAGGCATGCTCGAGGTAGAGGGCAATACCGAGGCTCCTACAGGGGCCGCCAATGGCAACCAACAAATCAGAGAAGTGGCGCAGGGACTTCTGCTGCTCCACAGGTACAACCACAATGACTTGACTTTGACACCGCCAACCAAGGCTCAAAGAGAAGCACCTTTAGGCGGAAAATTATCCTTATTTTCAAAAAATTGGCACGTTTTTACAAAGGACAAATGGATTTTGGACATAATAGACAAAGGTTACAGGTTCCACTTCCATACCTTACCAGCAAGACAGGGCATGCCAAACCTGCCACACAATCAAAGGGCAGAGGCACTCTTACAAGTTTCAAAGCTACTACAAATCAAAGCAATAGAAAAGGTTCCTCCTCAGGAACAAGGCCAGGGATTCTACTCAACTGTTCCTTGTTCCAAGAAAAGAAAAGCAATGGAGACCTATACTAGACTTGTCCACTCTAAACACTTTTCTCATTGTGCCAAGATTCAAAATGCTGACGTTACAGCAACTCCTTCCCATGCTGGGCAAAGGGTCTTGGCTGGTTACTCTGGACCTCAAGGAGGCATACCTGCATGTCCCAATCAGGCACAGCTGCAGAAGATACCTCAGATTTCTTGCAGGGCCAGAGCAGTATCAATTCTCAGCATTGCCTTTTGGCTTATCTACTGCGCCCAGAGTATTCACGAAATGCCTGGCATCAGTATTTGTGCACTGCAGACGCCAGGGGATACAAATATACCCTTACCTGGACGACTGCCTTATTCAAGCAGACAGCAAGCAAGCCTTGATAAGAAACTTGGACTATGTCATTCATCTACTGCAGACTTTGGGATACACAGTCAACATTCAAAAATCAAGACTACTGCCATCCCAACAAATAATTTTTCTAGGAGCCAAACTGGACACAGATTCACAAATGGCTTTCCTCACAAAAGAAAAACAAGAACCAGTTTACTCCTGATTCCACTGGCAAGACTACACATGAGAAAACTACAATGGCCTGAAGTTAAACGCCAAAAAATGTATAGTCATACCCTTCGGGAAAAACAAGGTAACCCCAAGCTACCATGTAGGTGGCAATCCACTAAGCACAGAAGAGGTTATCAGGGACCTGGGGACCCAGGTTGACAGTGGCCTTTCTTTTGACACTCACGTTGCTAAAGTGGTTAGAAAGACCTTCTACATTGCCCACCTGATCATGAAGGGATTCACATCCAGATCTAGTGAGGTCATTGTTCCCCTGTACTCTTCACTTATCAGACCAATGATCGAGTACAATGCCCCATTCGGGATGTATCTCACCCGACATCTGCAGCAATTGGAGAGACCCCAAAAGTTCCTCACCAAAAGGATAAAGGGACTCCAAAATCTGTCATATGCTGCCAGATTGAAGAAACTCCAGCTCTATTCAGTCGCATACCGTCTGCTCAGAGGTGACATGTGCCTGACATACAAGGCCATGTCCAACCCGGAATTAATGGACATGCTCCACCTCACAAAATCCAAATCCACCAAAACCACTAGAGCAAGCGACTTAAACCTTAGCACGGACATAAATAGGACGTGCTGGAGGGATAGATTTATCACTCAGAGACTCCCTATGCTGTGGAATAAAATCCCGGTCCATGTGAGGCAGAGCACCTCGCTGGCTCTGTTTAAGAGAAATCTTGACCTGTGGATGGGAGATCGTAGGTTTACCCCGGGAATCATCTCTGTGTCACTGCTGGACAGAGGCACAACAAACTAATGGGCACAGTATTTTTTCATATAAGGGGGGTGGCGTAAGCCACAAAAATTTGGGCTAGGCTTATAAATGCCTTAGGGCAGATAGCCTAGTATAAACCTATGAACCTATGAACCTAATGGTACCTAAAAAGTTTATGGTCTCAACACAGCCACAACTTAGAAGCAACTATTCCACTCATTCCATGTCTACAAAAGGCATTTTTGTGGTGGGCACAAGCAAGCCTGCTAAACAAAGGCATGTCCTTCAGCAAACCTCAAGCAAGCCAAACCATTACAACAGACGCCTCAGATCATGGATGGGGGGCGCACATGGAGGGCAGATGCATTCAAGGGCAATGGGCACCCCGAAAATTGCATCTGCACATCAATCAAAAAGAGATGTTCATAGGTTTATACTAGGCTATCTGCCCTAAGGCATTTATAAGCCTAGCCCAAATCTTTGTGGCTTACTCCACCCCTTATATGTTGGTAGTGATTCATGCAATCGAGGCCTTCGGAAAACTTCTTCAGCAAGGTCATCTGTTGATAAGGACAGACAACACCACTGCTATGTGGTACATAAACAAACAGGGAGGCACCCATTCTTACCCCCTCTGCAGACTAACAATGACTCTTTGGGAAAAGTCCCTGAAACTGAACATACAGTTGCAATCCCAGTTTGTTCCAGGCAAGGACAATGTTCTGGCGGACAGTCTAAGCAGAAACATTATGGATCCGCATGAATGGATGTTGCATCCAGACATTTTTTCAAAAATAACTCATGCATGGGGAAGGCCGGGCATAGATCTCTTTGCCTCACACCTCAATCATCATCTGAAGAAGTTTTGCTCAAGGACACACCATCCTCAAGCCTGGAGAATGGATGCTCTCTCCTTCAGCTGGAATTCTCTAACAATCTATGCATTCCCACCTCTACCATTAATGACCAAGGTGTTACTGAAGATCAAAGCAGAACAACCGAAGGGCATTTTGATAGCTCCAGACTGGCCGAGGCAGCACTGGTATCCATTACTAAGGAGCATAACTCGCACCAAGCCGTGGCCCTTGCCTCAATGGCCTCTGCTTATATCTCAGCACAATTACAGGACTGTTCATCCCAACTTGCAAACATTGCAACTGAAAGTTTGGGGGGTTCCATGATTTCTCCCCATATCTCTCTCTCTCCAAAAAAGTTCAAGAGATCTTACTGGAAGCACGCAGGCCTTCCACCAGAAAAACTTATTCAGCCAAATGGAAGAGATTCAACATCTGGAATGCCAACAGTGGTCAGGATGCATCAGTAATGAGCATCCCACAGATACTAGAATACTTGGCAGAAATGCTTCACAATGGCCTTTCATATTCTTCCATAAAAATACACGCTTCAGCAATTTCAGCAAAATACAACTGTGATCCACCTGTGTTTTCACATCCTTTGCTAAGACAGTTTCTAAGAGGGATAAAGAATATCAAATCTCCAAGGAAACCACCAGTGCCTGCATGGGACCTCAACTTCGTCTTGGAAAAATTAACCCTTCCACCTTTTGAGCCAGCAGCATCTTCAAAATTGCAATTTCTCTCCGGGAAAACAGTTTTCCTGTTGGCAATTACTTCAGCAAGAAAAGTCTCGGAGATACAGGCCCTCATGGCAGTACCTCCATTTCTCATTTTCCATCAGGTCAGAGTCTCTTTAAGAACCAATCCTTCATTCATGCCAAAGGTGATATCCAGGGTTTCTCTAAATCAAGCAATTCACCTGCCTACTTTCTTTCCCAATCCTCAAAATAAAGGAGAAAAGCTTCTGCACACTTTGGACATACACAGACAATTGCGCTACTACTTGGACAGAACAAAGGCCAACAGAAAGTCAGGCCAACTATTTGTAGCCTACGCAGCTGGAGTACAAGGAAAGGCAATTTTCAAGCAAACAATTTCAAAATGGATTGGAAACTGCACCAGTTTCTGCTACTCTTTCCATGGAAAAGGTGTGCCAGCCAATATCAGGCCACACTCCACCAGAGCTACAGCCACCTCCACAGCCTTTCTAAGAGGGGTGGCTACAAAGGACATTCTAGAAGCTGCTACATGGAGCTCCGTGCATACATTTTCCAAGCATTACAATCTGCCTTTATATTCCAGATCCCGAGCAGGCTTTGCTTTGGCAGTCCTGCAGGGCATTTTAGCTACACCATCCTTATCTTAGATCCTACCACCCCCAGCTTGGCTATGGTATTCAACCCATATGTAAGGACTGCAGTTGCATTCTTGAAGGACATAGTACAGTTTTGCACCTACCATAAATGTAGATGTCTGATAGATATGCAACTGCAGTCAGGTTTTCCCTCCCTCCTACCCCTCTGTTGTTCTCTTTTTCGGGTCCACTCCCCCTTTCTCAAATTAGCTGGGGATATCTGTTATGGTGTATCTGTTTATTACTGTTGTGCATGTCTGGATTTTTTATCCATTCTCTAAATTTAGCCTTCCTTGGAGGGCACCTGGCATCTGGGGCAAGAAACACTGAAGAAGATGGCGGCGGCTGATGCTTTTATACCCTGGCCGCTCTGACGTCAGGTAGGAGCCGACATCAGCCGACGCCGGACCCAGACTTTGGTATCCGGCCGAACGAAGGCCTGCCTGAGGCAGGACAACCCATATGTAAGGACTGCAGTTGCATATCTATCAGGCATCTACATTTATGGTAGGTACAAAACTGTACTTTCTTCTGTCAGTCCTTCTTCCAGCCACAAAAAGTAAAAGTTAAGCAAGCAGTCTTTGCCAACACAGCAAGCTTACAGTTTGCCTTAGTTGCTGGTGGGTGACTCTGCTGTGGCCATTGTCTGGTCCTCTGACCACAAATCTTTTACACAGGATCACTCTGGTGTAGCATCTACAGCAGCTATGGACCCTTTTTTTATCAGAATGCTGTGCCCATCCCTGGGGAAGCTGGTGCTACCATTAATAACACTGTTTTCTGTCAAAAATAAACAAAAAGCTTAACATGTATCTACTACTCGTCAAATTTCCTTGAACAGGAAGAGTTTACTGGGTCTGGCTCTGGGTGTAATTCATGCTATTTTTCCTTCTTTTACGGTCGTTTCTAGTAAAAGAAAGTGTGTTACTTTTCCTGAAGAGATTCAAGATTCTGAATCTGGAATGGAAAATGAAGGGACAGATGCAGTCTTTTCTTTTCAGATTTCCGATTCAGACTACTCTGAGGAGTGCTAAGTTTCTGATTCTGCCAGTGGGGTGGGAGTGGGGGGCTTATTTTTCTTTGAGGCTACTGCCAAAATGTAGCAGTGTTTTCAGTGGAAGTTGTCAGTCCCTCAGAAAATACTATGAGCTGTTACAGAAGGAATTCCAGAACTTCCTCCCATTCCTACAGTTCTGTCCGCTTTGGAGGATATTATATGCGACTGCCTGCTGTTCTCCTGATAGTTAGCCAGCTGCCCCTAAAACAGCCGATAGAATGTATAAAGTTCCTCAGTGTTTTAGTTTTTATACACTCTCCCAGTCTTGACTCAACATCTATAGCTTTAGGTAATCCTAATGCTGTTAAACATTTAGTTAATTGCAGTCCTAGTCTTTATGATAACGATGGAAAGGTTTTTAAGCATGGAACACAGGTGTATGCTTCTGCAATTTTGATTTTCAGAATTTTGAATTGTCAGTCTAGTATATTAGTTTATTCTGACTAATTTTGAAAGTATGATGAATGTTTTGTCTGCAGTTATTTTTCCTTGTGAGGAAACAATCTGATTTAGTTTAATTTCTTCCACTGCACAAGTCACTAGACATATCTCAGTGTGTGTATGACTTGGTGGTACTTCCTGAGCTGTGGCCACTGGTACTGTTTTGAGGATGTGTGCCTGTCTGCATTCTCAGAATCTCACAGATTATGTAAAACATGAGATTTTAAATTATCCTTTAGATAGATGTATAGCTTTTGGTTCCTGTGCTGCAGAGGTGATCAAAAAGTGTGATAAAAGGGGTAAGTTGCTAGAAGGAATGTCTAAGATTTTTAATTCTCCATTTCCAAATTTTCTAAGGGATTCTCTAATTCCTCATCCAATTTTTGCAAAAAAAGCAGTCTCAACAAAATAAAGGTAAATGGACTTTTAAGAAGAAATGGCAAGGGGGTTCCAAAAAGATGTCCGAAAACCCTCAAAACCAAGGACAGGCCACCAAATCAGAATGATTGTTCAAGGGACCTTGTCCACCCCCCACTTACCGTGACAACCCCCTTTTCTTTCCAGAAAGTCTGAATCTCTACTTTTCTGTCTGGCGATAAATCGTTTCAGACAAATGGGTTTTGAAGACCATTCGTCAAGATTACACATGGCAGTGGAGGAAATTCCTCCTTTTCAGGAGATAATTCCTCATCCACCAGACTCAACTTTCTTTTATTTCTACCTATCCTTCAACATATGCTGTCCCAGGGAGTAATAGAAACAGCTCCTTCTTCCCAGGTGGGGAAAATGCTTTAAAAGAATGTTTTTAGTGACAAAGAAAAAATATGCTTCGAGACGAGTTCTGGATCTTTCTTTTCTAAAAATGCTTGTGATAGTGCCCAAGTTCAAAATTATGTCATTTCACAATCTGTTGCTACTACTGCCTGATTAAAGTTTACTGATACCACTAGATTTAAAAAATGCTGGTCACAGCCCTCCTTATCAAGACATGAGTGTGTTTCTTATGATTTTGTGTCTCTTGATCACATTACAGTTCTCTGCATTACCCTTTGGACTGCCCACTGCACCAAGAGTGTTCACAAAGTGTATTGCTCCAGATATAACTCTTTGCAGGCTACAAGTTATCCACAGTTTTCCATATTTAGATGACTTGTTAGTCTTTGCTTAGTCTTTTTCAAAGTGTCATGAACCTCTCACTTCGGTAATGGATTTCTTACAAAAGCTAGGGTTCCCAGACAACATTCAAAGGGGATTTTTTTACTTCTTCACATATAACTGTGTTCCTAGTTTGACAGCTAGACACCCCAGTTCAAAGAACCACAGGAAAAATAGATTTGTATATAAATCTATTTCTAAGGTTTTCCACTCAGACTTCAGTCATTGCAATGGAATACCTCAGGATTTTGGATTTTGTGCCATCTATGATTCTCATGATGCCCTTGACAGACTCCGAATGAGGAAGATACAGTGGTGTCTGAATTCTCATTGGTCCCACCTCCAACATCCTTAGTGTTTTCAAATTCCAATGCTGGGGATTGTCAGAAAAAAAAATCACCTGGTGGAGACTACAAATATCTTTAAATATAAGTTCCCCCTTCTCCCTTCCTGTTTCAAAGCAGTCAGTCAGCAGAAACTCCTTAGACTTTGCTTGGGGAGCGGTATCAGGAGTGATAAAAGTGCATGGTACATCAAGGACAGACGCAAGCAGGTAAATGTATGAGAGATACTTCCTCTGATCAAGGCATTCAGCTCTCTGAATCATCTTTGGTACCGGGGGCATCTTCAAGTGGTTGCAAACAATACCACAGTCATAGTACATCAGCAAACAAGGGGGGAACCAGGTCGTCCTGCTTTCAGACTAGAAATGTTAGCTTGGAATGTTGCTTCACAACACAGTCTCACTCTGCATTGCTCCTACATTCTGTCAGAGCAAAACTGTGTAGCATAGAAGAAGAGCAGGACAAGGGCAGATCCTCATGAATGGAAATAAGATCGGGGGTCTTCCAAGATTTAATTCATTAGTGGGGAGTTCCTCAAGTAGACCTATTTGCCTTTTGTCTGGACAATCAGCCAGCAAGATTCTGCCCCAGGACTCCATGCAAGAAGGCCTGTAAGACAGATGCCATTTCTTTTCCTTGAACAGGAATGTTCCTGCATGCTTTTCTAGCCTTTCTACTGTTATCCTGGGTATTTCTGAAGATTCAGAATGAATCCCCCAAGCTCATTGTGGTGACTCCCTTCTGGCCAAGGCAACAGTGGATGTTCTTCATGTTTCACTGTTGCAGTCATCACATTTGGGTTATCTGCCTGCAGGTAACCCTCAGCCGGCCTGAATTCCAAGAGTCTTAGATTCCTGCGTCAGATGCTGTGTCTTCTTCCATGATGTCAGGTCATCAGGGGTATAAAACATGCAGCTGACGCCATTACATCATTTTTTCTTGCCGCGCGGTGCCTGAAGCAGAAGCAGTTCGCAAGTGCCTGTCGGCTGACTCCTGAAATTTTCATTTTCGCATTTCAGAACCAAAGTCTTCAAAAATTCAAGTACCCAGTTGAGGATCCCTTTTCTTGCTCTTAACCGATGTCAGTAAAACTTAACAATTGTATTACCTGTGGAAAGCAAATACTTCATAAAGATTTTCATTTGTACTGCATTCCTTGCTTAGGCCCAAGCCACGACGTTGGTTTTTTGCCTTGTTCAACCCCCAAACTATTCATCATCAGTCTATATTTGCAGCAAATTATTTTGGTACTCTGTTTAACCATCCAGAAATGGCTTCGGTAAGATATCCGACTACCGATATTCTGAAAAAACATAAGGATAAAGACAGAGACAGACCGCATAGGTCCAAAACTGCTGACGACGCTTCTGTTAAGCTAGTCGCCAGTCCGCTGGTCTCAGTGAGGTGCTTTCTGAGCCCCCGATACCCGCTACTTCAGATTCACAGGCCTCTACTGAGACCCATTCAGAGTCCAGTATGCAGCGAGATGCTTCTTCGACTATGGAACCTGTGGATGTCTCTACCTTGGATGGATCCGGAGCCGCTGTGCAGGCACCGGCTTCTGAGGGTGTATTCAGGATTACAGACTTGCATTTTAAACTGACGCCATTTTCTTCATCCAGGCCTAAAACTTGACCCACATCTAGAAAACTGATGTCCAAACCACATGCTCAGGCCCATATGCCTAAAAAACAAAAGCTTAGAATGGCTGAAGACCTTATTACCTTAATTAGGGGTAGCCAGTCTTCCCCCTCTAATAGACCAAGAACTGATTTTCCTTCTGACTCTTCTGATCAGGAATCTGATATTTCTGTTTCTTCTGATTACCAGGATTTGCCCTTATCTGCCTATAAGGATTCTGATGCAGAGGATACCATTCCCTCTGCTTCTCCTCCAGAAGATTTTTCTTTTGGTGAAACCTTGCACACTCTTAGGGAGCATTTCTGCTGGGAAAGCCAGGATTACTCTGACTCCAAAAAGAGGCTTAGGGAATTCTTACTCCTCCCTCAACACAGGCCTTTAGCTATCCCACCGGTTCTGGACATTGTGTATGATGCTTTCTTGGAATCTAGCCTTTCCTCAGACTCTACCTCCAGCTCCCAGAAAACCTGATAGGTATTACAGAGTACCTGACTCTCACAAGTTCCTCTTCAAGAATCTTACTGCGGATCCAGAGACCATTTCCCAAGGACCAACAGATGGTGTAAGAAGGTATATACGTCTGCTACTTTGGGCATTAGGGCTTTAAATTGTCATTTATATGTTAAAGTACCAGCAGCATATTATGGGACTACTTAAACAGAAAATTATGTTGATTCCTGACTGTGCTGAACACAAAGAATTACAGGATTTAATGCATTCTTCAGAACAAGTTGGTAAACATACTTTGCAGTATGGTTTTGATGCTTTAGAAGCATCTTTCAGTGCTGCTGTCACTGGGTCTGTACTTAGAAGGCATGCTTGGCTTGAGGAGCAAAACTTGCCAGATCATGTTAAAGCTAAATTACTGGATGCTCTCTTAAACCAAGGCCGCCTGTTTGGCAACAAAGCAGAAGTCGTCCTCGAAAAGATGGAGGAAAAAGCTAAATCTATGCAAACTGTTAAAGATTTCCTGCAAGTACAGCCTCCCAGATTTAGTAGGCATTGGCCTTCAAAGAACTGGTCCTTTCCAGCCTCTTCCAGGCCTTCTCAGCCCAAACCCAGGAACAGCAGACCACCTAGGTTACAGTCTCAGGCTACGCACAGGCCTAAGCAGTGGGGGGATCCCACTTCCAAAGCAGGGAGTAGTAAGACACCCCCATGCGGGAAAATGGCACAATGACTTAACCCTTCCAAGCCCTGCTCAGCTGCCTGCTCCTTTAGGAGGAAAGCTCACCCTACATGCAAAAACTGGGAACTCATTACCCAGGGCAAATGGGTTTTGAATATACTGTCCCAAGGATACAGATTCCACTTCCACACCCTACCAACGCCAAACGGTTGGCCAGACCTACCCCCAAATCAGTGGGCAGAGGCTCAACAGCAGGTTCTCTCTTCTAAGTATCAGGGCTATTCAACCTGTTCCAGGAGAAGAAAGGGGACAAGGTTTTTATTCAAGACTTTTCCTGGTACCCAGAAAAGACAGCTCCTGGCATCCTATCCTGGACCTCTCTATTCTAAACACTTTTTTGGTAATCCCAAAATTCAAGATGCTAACACTTCAACAGCACTTCCTGTGTTAGGCAAAGATGCCTGGTTGGCAACCTTAGACTTAAAGTAAGCTTACCTGCACATTCCAATAAGGGAATCTTGCAGGAAATACCTACACTTGGGCTCCATGCACTTTCAGTTCTCTACACTTCCCTTTGGCTTATCTACTGCGCCCAGGGTATTCATAAAGTGTCTAGCTCCAGCCATTGCATTTTGCAGGCAGAGAAATATTCAAATATACCCATACTTGGACGATTGTCTGATTCAGGCAGAAAGCCAGGAATTGCTATTAAAACATCTGGCATTCATACAGGAACTTCGAAACTCACTGGGGTACGCCATAAATGAAAAGAAATCTCACCTAGTACCCTGCCAACAAATTGTATTCCTGGGAGCAAGCTTGAATACAATTTCCCAGATGGCTTTCCTCACTCCAGAGAAACAAGTGTATTTGACAACCTACTTCAAACTACTGGCCACAAAGACCCAGCTATCTGCAAGGAAAATTCTGCAAGCCCTGGGGTTCATGGCCTCTTGCATTCTACTAATTCCATGTGAAAGACTGCATATGAGGAAACTGCAATGGTATCTAAAAAGTTTATGGTGTCAACATTCTCAGGACCCGGAATCAATGATTCCTATCATTCCTTGTATAAAGACAGAGTTCCTTTGGTGGGCAGAGGCCTGCTACCACAACAAGGGGCTCCCTTTCACTCTACCCCCTGCCTCCCAAACCCTAACAACAGACACATCAGACTATGCATGGGGGGCTTACTTGGCAGGGCAGTGCATTCAGGGCAAATGGAACCTAAGACAGATGCACCTGCATATCAACCAAAAAGAAATGTTAGCTGTACAGAATTCCCTGACAGCCTTCAAGGACCACATTCTTCCAGGACCATTATTGGTAAAGACAGACAACACCACAGTTATATGGTACATAAACAAGCAGGGGGGAACCCACTCGTACCCTCTCTGCAAACTGACAGTGGCAATATGAAACACAGCCTTGAGCTACCAAGTGTACCTAAAAGCTCATTTCCTGCCAGGGAAGCTAAATTCTCTGGCAGACGACCTAAGCAGAAATCTCATGGACCCACACGAATGGAAACTGGAACCAAAAATATTCAACCTCTTGAGGAACAAATAGGGGACCCCAAAGATAGACCTGTTTGCCTCCCCTCAGAACTACTACTTGGACAAATACTGCACAAGGAGTTCCCACAGTCAAGCTTGGAAAGTGGATGCTCTGTCCTTTACCTAGGAAAGCTTCTCAGTTTATGCCTTTCCCCCTCTGCCTCTCCTCTCGAAGGTTCTGCTAAAGGTCAAACAGGACAAACCAAGGACAGTATTGATTGCATCAGACTGGCCACACCAGCACTGGCACCCCCTCTTGCGCTGTATGACACTGCTGGAACCTTCGCACCTGCCTCAGACCCCTTCCCTGCTGTCCTAGCAGGCGGGCCAGATTCTGCACTCTCAGCTTCAAACCCTGAACCTTGCACCCTGGCTAATTCCTTGAGCTCTCCAATAGCATCCCTCAGTAAACAGGTGGTAGAGGTCATTCTGGAGGCAAGGAGGCCTAGTACTAGAAAAGCCTATGCTGAAAAGTGGAAAAGATACTGTTCTTGGAGTCATACTTGGGGGATGGGCGCAATGGTGCGCAACTTACCTCATATTCTTCAGTACTTAACAGAAATGCTCCACAAGGGCCTATCCTTCTCATCTATTAAAATTCATGCCTCTGCCATTTCAGCACATTATAATACTGAACCACCCATCTTTTCTCACCCCCTGCTAAAGCAATTCCTCAGAGGGACCAAAAATTTAAGACCCCCCAGGAGAGCCCCTACTCCTGCCTGGGACCTTAACTTTGTATTGGAAAAGCTCACTCTCCCTCCTTTTGAGCCAGCTGCAACTGCAGAGTTGAAATTCCTTTCTTGGAAAACAGCCTTCCTTCTAGCCATCACTTCAGCAAGAAGAGTGTCTGAATTACAGGCCCTCATGGCAGTGGAACTCTTCATTATCTTCCATGCAGACAGGATTTCCCTTAGGACCAATCCTTCCTTTATGCCCAAGGTGGTGTCTAAGGTGGCCCATAATCAAGTCCATTCATTTGCCTACCTTTTTCCCGAATCCACAAAACAAAGGAGAATGAATACTGCACTCTTTGGATGTGCACAGACAACTTGCATTTTATTTGGACAGGACTAAGCCTCTCAGAAAATCTGAACAGCTGCTAGTTAGCTTTGCTGCATGGGCAGAGGGGAAGGCCATTTCAAAGCAAACAATTTCTAAGTGAATATCCCATTGCATTCATTTCTGCTATAAGCACCATGGAAAACCTACCCCAAAGGGGATAAGATCACATTCCACCAGGGCTGCATCTACCTCTACAGCCTTTCTCAGAGGTGTCTCTACCAGGCACATCCTAGAAGCTGCTACCAGGAGCTCTGTACATACCTTCACTAAGCATTACCACATGCCTATTTTTTCTAAATCCAGAGCTGGTTTTGCCACTGCAGTCTTGCAGGGCTTAATAGCTGGCCCTGATGCTCTCTAACTTCCTCCTCCCTTCCTTAGCTTTGGGAATCAACCCAAATGTGATGACTGCAATAGTGAAACACGAAGAACATAGTACAGTTGTGTACACTTACCATAAATGTAGATGTTCGAGTGTATTTACTGTTGCAGTCCTGGTTACCCTCCCTCCAGCCCCCTGACTTCTCTTGGCTATACCTTTCCTTCTTGTTTGGTAATTTAAGCTTTCTGGTGTATTTGCTTTTTGTTGGAGGGGTACCAAATATATAATTGCTTCCCATTGTGGGGGCACCTGACATCTGGAGCAAGTAAAACTGATGTAATGGTGTCGGCTGCATGTTTTATACCACTGACGACCAGACGTCATGGAAGAAGAGACAGCATCTGATGCAGGAATCTAAGACTCTGGTATTCAGGCCTTGGCAATCGGGGCTTTAAACTGCCAATTTCATATGTTAAAATATGAACAGCATACTATTGGACTGCTTAAACAGAAAATGATGTTGATTCCTGGCTGTATGGAAAATAAAGATTTACAGGATTTGTTGCATTCTGCTGACCAAGTTGGGAAACATACTTTGCAATGTGGTTTTGATTCTGTAGAGGCCTCCTGCAGGGCTGATGATGTTCTTCGTGTTTGGCAACAAGGCTGAAGAAGTTCTAAAAAAGATGGAAGATAAAGCTAAATCTATGCAAACTGTTAAAGATTTCTTACAAGTGCAACCTCCAAGATTTAGTAGGCACTGGCCTACTAAGAATTGGTCTTTTCCAGCTCCTTCCAGATCCTCTCAAGCCAAACCCCCAGACACACCAAAAGCACCAGGTTTCAGTCCCAGGGGACTCTCTGAACTAAGCAATGGGAGGCCTCCACTTCCAAATCTGAAAATAACAAGGCACCCCCCCTATGGTAAACAGTCTCAATGACTTCCTTTTAAAATTACCAAGCACGTACCTTTTAGTTGCCCCTTTGGGGGGAAAGATTGCTCTTCATGCAAAGAACTGGGAACTCATAACCCAGGACAAATGGGTTTTAAATATAGTGTCCCAGGGATACAGATTTCATTTCCACACGTTGCCAACAGCAAACGGGTGACCAGACCTGCCCCCAAGTCAGTGGGCAGAGGCTCAAAAACAAGTACTTTCCCTCTTAAACACGAGGGCTATTCAACCAGTACCAGAAGAGGAAAAGGGACAAGGTTTCTATTCCAGGTTTTTTTCTGGTACCCTGAAAAGACAAATCATGGCGTCCAATTCTGGACCTGTCTACTCTAAACACCTTTCTGGACATTCCAAAATTCAAGATGCTGACTGTTCACCAGTTACTTCCTATTCTAGGCAAATATGCCTGGTTGGCAACTCTAGATTTAAAAGAAGCATACGTGCACATCCCAATCAGGGAATCTTGCAGAAGATACCTGCGCTTCAAAGCAGGCTACTTACATTATCCGTTCTCTGCACTGCCCTTTGGCTTGTCTACTGCACTCAGGGTATTCACAAAGTGCCTGGCTCCAGTTATTGCATTTTGCAGGCAAAAAAATATTCAAATATATCCATACCTGGACGATTGTCTAATTCAGGCAGAAAACCAGGGCATACTTCTAAATCATCTGGCGTTTGTAAAAAGGGATGTTAAGTTGTCCATCTCACCTTCGTTCTTGCTGTTTGGGTTCAGGGCCGATCCTCTGCTCCGACTTGGCCATCTTCTATAGTTCGAGAGCTGTTTACTGGCTCGAGGCTACCTGTTATCCCAGCATGCCCAGCGTCAGCTACCCAGATCTCATTTGCTGCTTCAGCTGCGAGGTTGCTTCCTTACTGGCTCAGGCTTAGTATAGTTTTTTTCTATTAATATATTGTTGTTTATTCTTGAAAGTTTGTCAAAATTTTGTCTAGATAATATTTCTTTATCCCTTATCACTTTCTTGTGTATTTTAGCTTTGTTGGCCGTTGCTCCATAACTCGCAGGCCTTCTGTTCCCTTGAACTTGTTTAAATTAGAGAGTCCCCCCCCCAAGGATAGCCCTTTAAATTAGAGGCTTTCTTTCTGTTCCTTAACTGTAAAAAAAAAAAAAAAAAAAAAAAAAAAAAAAAGTCTATTTGTTTCTTGTTTTTTTATAGTATAGCTTTTTATTATTGTTGTGGTTGTTACTATAATGTCTAAAGATACCAAGGTATCCGGCTTCAAAAAGTGTGACTCATGCTGTCAGAAAATGTCTCTGACAGATGGGCACACTAGTTGTGTATATTGTTTGGGCGCTGTTCACCTGCAGGACTCCTGTTCTATATGTCACGCTTTTAGTCCAAGGGTCCTGCAGGAGCACAAAAACAAATGAATCCGTCTGGGATTATTGAAGCCTCAGGATTCTCTGGCTAAAAGTACTCAGCCAGCGAAATCCCCCAAGTCTGTCAAGCCATCGGCTCCACCTTCGGAGCCGACTCCTTTACTTGACCAACCAAGTATGTCTGTGCCAGCTGGCACCAACAAGACAACTCCTCCGTTGGCTCCATCTGGTATTTTGGAGCCGTCTCGGAGCCATAAGAGACTGAGGTCTCCGTCCTTGGAGTCCATCCACTCTGCTCCACAGTCACCTTTATTACAGAGTGAATGTAGCCATCATTCTTCCCACTCCTCTCGATCCTCTAGATTATCAGATCATGATGTGGAGAGAGTAATAAGTAGGTTGCTTTAGTCACAGGCACTGGCAAAAATTCTGTCCAGCCACCGGCTCCAACCGCCTCTATTTCTGTTACTCCTCCGACTACATTTAGCTCGGAGCTGGAGAACATGGATCTGCAGGTAGTAGAACCATTGGTGCCAATCGTCATCTCTCCTTCATTTCCGACATCGGCTCCGATTACCTTGATTGTACCTTCTGTTGAGGAATCTGGGCGCCGAGGCTCTCTCGTCGGCTCCGAGGGGGGGGTGAGTGGCATTGGACCCTTGTCCGACCCCGTTCTCCCCCTTGAAGCTTTGGCGCAGGTGAGCTCGGCTCCAACATCAACCTTGGAGCCGTCACCCTCGACGTGGAGAAAGACTCCTGTTTCTTCGGAGCTGGAGCTTTTTCTACCTAGAGGTCGGGATGCCTTTGAGGTCATGTGCTGTCCCCCAAAACAGCTCTACTGCCAGCTCCTTGCCCTGTGGTCTCTGTTCCAACCTCTACTCCTCCTCCAGACATCAAGCGCTGGGAACCTATGCTCCAGGACACCTCATTGGGTGATCCCTCTTCTTCCAAAGCCTCCCCTGATCACTCGGAGGAGCCTCCCTGGAAAAAGAAGTGCAAGAGGAAGCACATAGACTCCCCTGAGTGTGTCACTGCAGATTCAGACATGGATGAATTTGAAGGGTCCCCAAGGTCTCCCTCTGAAGATGTTTCCTTTTCGGACATCCTTGAAATGCTTAGACAGAGGAGAGACTGGACTTCCCTAGCCCCTACCGAGGATGAGTCTGTATATCTGGACGCATTTGGTTCCTGACCTTCCATCTCCTGGGTATCTCCTCCTTTCGATCCACTCATGTCTGTAGTGGCTCGATCAGCTCCAGATTCTGTGGAACCTACTCCGAGGACACCAAACAAATTTATTACAGCCCCCTAGGGCAAGCAATTCCTCTCCAAAGGTGTGCCTGTTGATGCCATGGTGGCAGCAGCAGCCACCAAGAAAGAGTTAGCAGAAACCTCTTCATCTGTTCATCCTCCGAACAAAGAGTCTCAGACGATGGACAGATATGGAAAGCTAATGTTTGCTTCAGTGACCTTTTCAATGAGGTCCCTGAATTATCTATGCCATTTTACACGTCTTCAAAGGGATCTCCTGAAAGAGCTTGGAGAATACCCTTCAAGATCCTACAGCTGAGGGAGCACCAGCCAAAGTAGCTTCTCAGCTTGCGACTCTTAATTCCATAGTCAACTCCTCCATGAGGCTGATTTCCTATGCAGCCGATGGAGCGAGCAGAGCCGCAGGGACAGGTGTGGCTCTCAGGAGAAATGTTTGGATGCAGCTGTGTCAGTTTGCAGAACCCTTTCGAGTGTCCTTCACCAATACTCCCTTTGATGGCTCCTTTCTCTTTGGGCCTCAGGTGAAAGACCCATTGACCAGGTGTGAGCAGGAAGGCAAGACTCTCTCTGTCATGGGAGTCCATTTTTCCACTCCTTCCAGACCTTATCCCAAGGGTCAGAAGAGCCTGACACACGTGATGACTTTTCCCCCGGGGGTAGAGGGGGAAACAACACTAACAGATGCCCTCATGGCAGAGGGGGACCGCAAAACCAGGGTGACAGAGAAACCTTCTCTGCCAAACCCTTCCGGCATCCCTGAAGGGTTGCCCGACTGCTCACCTCTGGAGGCAGTCGGGGGGAAGACTTTCGCTGTACCCAAAAGCCTGGCAAAATATAACAAGAGACAGATGGGTACTATCCATCATATCCGGAGGTTACAAAGTTTCCTTCCATCAATCCCCCATAGAATCAGAAAAGCCCATCCCAGATGTCCCACCCAATCTAAGGGATCAAGCAGTCACAGAAGGTTCAAGACTGCTAGAAAAAAGAGCCATTCAAGAAGTCCCCGCAGACCAACTAGGATCACTCAAGATCCATTTTAGTACCAAAAAAGACAGGGGACTGGAGACCAGTACAGGATCTCAGCAGATTGAACAAATCTGTACAAAAAGAAAAGTTCCGGATGGTGACACTGCAGTCCATTTTCCCTTTTCTGGGTCAGGACAATTGGATGTGCTCGATAGATCTTCCGGATGTGTGCTACCATATCAAGATGGACAGACGCTCCAGGAGATTTCTTCACTTCCAGGTAGGGGCCAGTCATTACCAGTTCAGAGCTCTGCCCTTTGGTCTCACCTCAGCCTCCACGGTGTTCACCAAGTGTATGGCAGTAGTCACGGCTCACCTGAGGCGTCAAGGATTCCAGGTGTTTCCCTAGCTAGATGACTGGCTCCTGACTGCTACCACCAGGCATCAACTCTTAAGAGGCACGGGATTATACAGTCACATCATGCACTCAACTAGACATTACAGTAAATTTAAAAAAATCTGCCCTGTCAGTCTATCACATACACAGGAGCAGAATTAAACATAAAAGAAATGTTTGCAAGATTACCGCAGGAAAGAGTATCCACTATTCGTCAACAAGTGTTAATTCTAATGCAGAGCAGAAGGGTTCAAGTCAGACATGTCCTCCAAGCTCTAGGCTCCATGGCAACTGCCATTCTTCTTGTCCCATTAGCGCGTTTCCACATGAGAATCCTTCAATGGCTTCTTTTCACGCAGTAGTCTTTCCAGGAACTACCCATGTCTCTCATGATCCTGATCACAGAAACATGCAAAAGGCACCTTTCTTGGTGGATGGTCTCCCCACTAGTAATTCAGGGCAGACCTTTCATACAACCCCCTCCGGTAGCCACAGTGACCACGGACGCCTCCCTGATAGGGTGGTGGTGGGGGGCATTATCTACGCAAGACAGTCCAAGGCACTTGGCAACCTCACGAGTACCATCTGCATATCAGTGTCCTAGAAATGAGAGAGATTCTTCTAACGTTGCAAGCTCTTCAAGACTCTCTTCCTTCTGGGACCATTGCAATCCAAAAGGACAACATGTCAGTGGTATGGTACATCAACAAACAGGGCAGGACCAGGTCTTACCCCTTGTGTTGAGAAGCACTCAGACTGTGGCAATGGGTGATTTCCTCCCAACTCTTTCTGATAGCAAAGCACATCCCTGGGAAATCCAGCATTATAGCGGACAGGCTCAGCAGAGCTATCCTCATGTCTCATGAGTGGTCTCTGAATCAGGAAGTTGCGGATCTCATCTTCCGCAAATGGGGACAGCTGCGACCTATTTGCTACTCCTCTCAACAACAAATGCAGCAGCTACTTCTCCCTACTTCCTCTGCCAGGTCATATACCCAGAAATGCTCTAGTCCACGATTGGTCTCAGGGATTCCTTTATGCTTTTCCCCTAATTCCAAGACTCGTACAGAAAGCAAAATTGTTGGGTTGCAAAATGATCCTCATTGCCCCATACTGGCCTCAACAAATATGGTTCCCCTTCCTACACCTCCACCTTCTGGGTCAACCGTGGATTCTGGACCCAGTTCCAGATCTTCTGATTCACCAATCAGGCGGGTTGCACCAATCCCTTCAAACTCTCCAGCTCACAGCTTGGTTACTCCACTTCCAACTTAGTCAGGCTTTCCAACATCTCCTCAGCAGTCCGTGATATTATTGTTTCCTCACATAAGTCTACTACGAGGAAAACGTATGCTAATAAATGGAAACGGTTTTCTTACTGGCCAGAATCTAGAAATTTGGATCCTTTCTCAGCCCCAGTCCATGAAATTCTTGAATTTCTAGCATAGCTTTTTCAGTCTGGTGTGGCTTTCGCTACTATTAGAGTACAACTAGCTGCCATTTCAAATTTTCATATTGGTATGTTTAATTCTAGCATAATGTCTCATAAGCTCTGCAAGGCTTTTATGAAAGGAACATCTCTTCTTAGACCCCCAGTTAGAGATCCTCCCCTCCTTGGGGTCTCAATTTAGTTTTAGCCTCCTTAATTTTGCCTCCCTTTGACCTGGCAGCATCATGCTCTTTAAAGTTTCTTTCTTGGAAGACACTTTTTCTGGTTGCTATCACTTCAGCTAGACATGTCTCAGAACTTCAAGCACTATGTGTTTGTCCTCCTTACCTGGTGTTTCACAAGGTAAGAATTTATGTGAGGACCAATCCATCCTTTATTCCTAAAGTCTGCTCAGAGAACAATTTAAATCAATCCATAGATCTCCCAGTTTTTTTTCCTAATCACAGCAACAAGGCAAAATACAAGCTCCACAAATTGGATGTACACAGACAATTGAGTTTTTACCTCCATAGAACTAAGGAACTAAGAAAGTCAGACCAGTTATTTCTTTCTTATGCTTTCAACAAACAAGGCCTTCCAGTTTCTAAAGTGATCTTATCCAGATGGTTATCTGATACTATTGCCTTTATTTATCAGTTACGAAATAAAGAGCTTCCAGCTAAACCAAAAGGTCATTCCACTAGAGCATTAGCCACCTCTGTAGCTTTTCAGTCTAGGTTGCCCATAGACTCAATCTGTGCAGCTGCCAATTGGGCAAATCCCCACACTTTTTTATCTCTCATTACAAGGCAGATATGGTCTCCCGGAGCAGGGCTTCCTTTGGTTCTACTGTTCTAAAGAGTTTGTTCCAATGAGCCACCCGGGATTTTAGGTGCTAGGGACGCTATCCCAAACAGCAAGAATGAAGGCGAGATGGACAACTTAACATAAAAGAAGTTCTGTACCTTCTATAACATTCCATGTGAGTTGTCTTCATCTCGCCTTTCTTCTTGTGTCCCTCCCTCCTTCCCCCTTCCTAGAGGATTGTGAAGAGTTCCCTTTTGTTTTCACTGGCTGAGCATCTTTTATTACTTCACATGCCAGGTAATTTATAAATCTTTCCTTGTTTAGGTGTATTGGATAACCAGTTTTTAGGAACTGGTTACTCTACTCATGTCTAGTGTGCTCTATCACAAACGAGATGTGGGTAGCTGACGCTGGGCATGCTGGGATAAGGGGTAGCCTCGAGCCAGTAAACAGCTCTCGAGCTATAGAAGATGGCTGAGTCGGAGCCGAGGATCGACTCCAAACCCAAACAGCAAGAAGGAAGGCGAGATGAAGACAACTAACATGGAACGTTATGGTAGGTACATAACTTCTTTTTTAATTTGTTTGGGGTACACCATAAATGAAAAGGAATCACAACTGGTACCCTCTCAATAGATTACATTCCTGGGTGCAAGCTTGAATACAACTGCCCAGATGGGTTTCCTCACCCCAGAGAAGCAATTTCAGTTGGTAACTTACTTCAAACAAGTGGCTACAAAAACACTGCTATCTGCAAGACAAATACTGCAAGCCTTGGGGTTCATGGCCTCCTGTATTATTCTAATTCCATATGCAAGACTGCATATGAGGAAACTACAGTGGTACATAAAAAGTCTATGGAGTCAACATTGTCACAGTCTGGAAACAATGATTCCTATCATACCTTGCCTACTCCTGGAATTCCTATGGTGGGCAGAGGCCTGCCACCAAAACAAGGGACTGCCATTCACACTACCTCCTGCCGCCCAAACCCTAACTATAGATGCATCAGACTATGCATGGGGGGCTCACCTGGCAGGAAAGTGCATTCAGGGCAAATGGAACCCAAATCAAATGCACCTACATATCAGTCAAAAAGAAATGTTAGGTGTACAGAATGCTCTGATAGCCTTCAAGGACTTCATTCTTCCAGGACAACTAATGGTAAAGACGGACAACACCACGGTTATGTGGTACATAAATTTGCAGGGGGGTACACATTCTTACCCCCTCTGCAGACTTAGCCATGGCATTGTGGAACACAACCATGAGCTACCTAGTGCACCTATAAGCTCAATTCCTGCCAGGAAAATTGAATACACTGGCAGACAGACTAAGCAGAAATCTCATGGACCCACATGAGTGGAAACTGGAACCACCGATTTTCAACATGTTGACAAGAAAATGGGGGAGCCCAGACATAGATCTATTTGCCTCCCCCCAGAACTACCAGTTGGACTAGTTTTGCACAAGGACTCCCCACAAAGAAGCCTGGAAAGTGGATGCTGTGTCCTTCAGCTGGAAAAACCTATCAGTTTACGCCTTTCCCCCTCTGACTCTGCTCTCCAAAGTTCTACTAAAAGTCAAACAGGACAAACCAAGAATTATTTTGATTGCTCCATACTGGCCATGCCAACAATGGTACCCACTCCTGTGCAGTATATCACAAATATCTCCATGGCACCTGCCTCAGACCCCTTCCTTGCTGTCTCAGCAGGAGAACTAAATTCTGCACCCTCAGCTTCCAACATTGAACCTTGCAGCCTGGCTAATCACTTAAATTTACCCTTATCATCCCTCAGCAAACCTGTGATGGATGTCATCTTGGAGGCGAGAAAACCCACTACTAGAAAATCTTATGCTGACAAATGGAAAAGAATCTGTGCCTGGAACCAATGTTTAGGGATGAGCACAGCAGCGCCCAATTTACCCCAGATTTTGCAATACTTAACTGAAATGCTTAACAAGGGCTTGTCTTTTTCCTCTATTAAAATCCACGCTTCAGCTATTTCAGCTCACTATAACACAGAACCACCCCTCTTCTCTCATCCCCTGCTCAAGCAGTGTCTCGGAGGGGCAAAGAACTTGAGACCACCCAGGAGAGCTCCTACCCCTGCCTGGGACCTTAACTTTGTTTTGGAAAAGCTAACTCTACCTCCTTTCGAGCCAGCTGCTACTACAGACTTAAAATTTCTTTCTTGGAAAACAGCATTCCTTTTAGCAGTCACTTCAGCTAGAAGGATATCTGAATTACAGTCCCTTATGGCAGTGGAGCCTTTCATCATCTTTCATGCGGACAGGGTATTTCTGAGGACCATTCCATCTTTCATGCCCAAGGTGGTTTCCAGTGTGGCTCTTAATCAGTCCATTCATTTGCCAACCTTCTTTCCCAATCCACAGAAGAAAGGGGAACGGATTCTGCATTCCTTGGATGTGCACAGACAACATAGATTCTACTTGGACAGGACTAAATCTCGAAGAAAATCTGAACAATTGCTGGTAGCATTTGCTGCAGGGGCAGAGGGGAAGGCTATTTCAAAACAAACCATTTCTAAGTGGATAAGCCATTGCATTCATTTCTGCAATAAGCACCATGGAAAACCTTTCCCCCAGGGATCAAATCTCACTCCACCAGGGCTGCATCTACTTCTGAAGCCTTTCTCAGAGGTGTTCCTACCAGGGATATTCTAGAAGCTGCTACCTGGAGTTCTGTACATACTTTCACCAAGCATGAGCATTTACCAATTTTCTCTAAATCCAGAGCTCGCTTTGCCACTGCTGTCTTGCAGGGCCTTATAGCTGGCCCTAATGCTGTATAAACTCCTCCTCCCTACCATAGCTTTGGGAATCTACCCAAATGTAATAACTGCAACAGTGAAACACGAAGAATATAGTACAGTTGTGTACACTTACCATAAATGTAGTTGTTCGAGTATATTCACTGTTGCAGTCCTCGTTACCCTCCCTCCAGCCCCTACTTTTCTCTGGCTATACCTTTACTTTCTTTTACTATGCTTAAAAGCCTTTTTGGTGTATTTGCTTTTGGATGGAGGTATATTTTTGTGTTTTTAATTTTATTTGCTCTCCATTAGGGGGCACCTGACATCTGGGGCAAGAAAAACTGATGTAATGGCATTGGATACATGTTTTATACCCCTGACGACCTGACGTCATAGAAGAAGGGACAGCAACCAACGCAGGACCCAAGACTTTGTTAATCAGGCCGACTGAGGGCAACCTGCCAGCAGATTACCCAAATGTAATGACTGCAACAGTGAATACACTTAAACATCTACATTTATGGTAAGTGTACACAACTGTATTTTCTTACTCCTCTGTCAAGGTTCATTTATCAGCCATTTCAGTATATCTGCCCATGGATCTTCCTCTTTCAATGCTTTCTAGTATGAAAATGCTTTTGAAAGGGGTTTTGCATAAGAGGCCTTCAAGAAAATTGGTCTCCTCTCCTTGGGGTCTTAATTTTGTGTTACAGAAGCTAGCACTTGCTCCTTTTGAACCAGCTAATCTGGCTGATTTGAGGTCCTTAAACAGTTTTACTGATTCCTCTAACCTCTGTAAGAAGGGTATTAGATCGCACACTCTTATGGTGAGTCAACCCTACTTCATTGTCCATTTATATAGGGTTTCTTTGAGAACTAATCCTCCTTTTATGCCGAACTAATCCTCCTTTTTATGCCTGAAGTAGTATCTGAGTTTGCATTAAGCCAGACTGTTCATCTCTGATGTTCTTCGTGTTTCACTGCTACAGTCATCACATTTGGGTTATCTGCCTGACAGGTAGCTTTCAGCCGGCCGGAATACCCGTGTCTTGGGATTTCTGCGTCGGATGCTATCGCTTCTTCCTTGACGTCAGGTCGTCAGGGATATAAAAAATGCAGCCGACGCCATTACATCAGTCTGTCTTGCAGTGTGATCCCCGAAGTTCGCAAGTGCCGGTCAGCCGACTCCTGAAATTTTCATTTTCGATTTTCAGACCTGAAGTCTTCTAAAAGATAAGTACCCCATTGGGGATCCTTTTTTCTTGCTCTAACCGATGTCAGAAAAAAATAATTGTCTTGTGCAAATACCTCATAGAGATTTTCATTCTTACTGCATCACCTGTTTAGGCCCAGACCACGACATCCCTCGCTGTCAATTTTGTGCCTTGTTCAAGTGCCCGAACTATCCGTCAGTGGGCAATTTTTGTAGCTAAATACTTTTGCTTTCGATCTCCATACTCCGAAATGGCGTCGGTAAACCATCCAACTACCGATCTTCCAAAAAAAAGTAAGGATAAAGACAGAGACAGACCGCATAGGTCCAAAACTGCAGACGACGCTACTGTTAAGCTAGTCGCCAGTCCGCCGGTACTCAGTGAAGTGCTTTTGCAGCCCCTTATACCTGCTTCTACAGATTCGCAGGCCTCTACTGAGACCCATTCGGAGTCCGGTGTACCGCAAGATGCTTCTTCGACTATGGAACCTGCAGATGTCTCTACCTTGGATGGGTCTGGAGCTGCTGTGCAGGCACCGGCTTTTGAGGGTGTATTCAGGCCTACCGATTTTCATATTAAACCGACGACTTCGTTTCAAGCCAAAAATACAGAATTTCTCTGGCCTAAAGTTCGCATTACGTCTAGGAAACTGATGACCAAAGCGCATTCTCAAGCCCATAGGCCTCAAAAACAAATGATTAGAATGGGCTGAAAACCTTATTACCTTAATTAGGGGAAGCCGTCCTTCCCCCTCAGAGACCTAGAACTGATTTTCCTTCTGATTCTTCTGATCAGGAATCTGATATCTCTGTTCCTTCAGACTACGAGGACATACCCTTATCTACCTATGAGGATTCTGATGCAGAGGATTCCATTCCCTCTGCTTCCCCTCCAGAAGATTTTTCTTTTGGTGAAACCCTGCATACCCTTAGGGAGCATTTCTGCTGGGAAAGCCAGGACTACTCTCAGTCCAAAAAGAGACTTGGGGAATTTTTAAACCTGCCTCAGCACGGGCCTCTAGCTATCACTCCTGTTCTGGAGATTGTAGATGATGATTTCTTGGAATCCAGCCTTACCCTGGATACTTTGCCTCCAACTCCCAGGAAACCTGACAGGTACTGTAGAGTACCTGACTCTCACAAATTCCTTTTCAAAAATCCTACTGCGGATCCAGAGACCATTTCCCAAGGACCAAAAGGCATTAAGGCTACTACTGCTAAGAATCCTTCCCCTTCTGACAGGGATAATCGTGCTTTAGACAGATGGGGTAAGAAGGTATACACCGCTGCTACTCTGGCCATTAGGGGTTTAAATTGCCAGATTCATATGTTAAAGTATCAGCAGCATATTATGTGGCTAATTAATCAGAAAATGATGTTGATTCCTGACTGTGCAGAACACAAAGATTTACAAGAGTTAATGTATTCTGCTGACCAAGTTGGTAAACATACTTTGCAGTGTGGTTTTGATGCTTTAGAAGCATCTTGTAGGGCTGCTGTCACTGGGTCTGTTCTTAGAAGGCATGTTTGGCTTAAGGAACAAAACTTGCCTGACCATGTCATAGCAAAATTACTGGATGCACCCTTAAGCCAAGAGCGCCTGTTTGGCAATAAAGCAGAAGAAGTTCTCAAAAGGATGGAGGAGAAAGCTAAATCTATGCAAACTGTTAAAGAACCAGTCCTTACCAGTCCCTTCTAGGCCTTCTCAGTCCAAACCCAGGGGCAGCAGATCCCCAAGACTTCAGTCTCAGGTTATGCACAGATCCAAGCAGTGGGGTGCTCCCACGTGCAAAACGGGGAGTAGTAAGCCACCCTCCTATGGTAAACTTACACAATGACTTCTCTTTAACTCCCCCAAGCTTTGCTCAAGTACTTGCTCCTTTAGGAGGAAAACTCCCCCTGCATGCAAAAAACTGGGAATACATTACTCAAGACAAATGGGTTTTAAACATTGTTTCCCTAGGATACAGATTCCACTTCCACTCCCTCCCAACCCTAAGTGGATGAGCAGACCTCCCCCCAAACCAGTGGGTGGAGGCCCAAAAGCAAGTACTTTCTCTCCTCAGCATCAAGGCAATTCAACCTGTCCCAGCAGAACAAAGGGGACAAGGCTTTTATTCAAGACTGTTCCTGATTCCCAGAAAAGAAAACTCATGGCATCCTATCCCAGATTTATCTATTTTCAACACCTTTCTGGTGGTTCCAAAATTCAAAATGCTAACTCTCCAACAGCTGCTTCCTATGCTAGCCAAGGATGCCTGGCTGGGAGCCCTAGACTTAAAAGCAGCTTACCTGCACATCCCCATAAGAGAATCTTGCAGGAAATCTATGCACTATCAGTTCTCTGTACTTCCCTTTGGCTTATCTACTGCACCCAGGGTATTCAAAAAGTGCCTCACTCCAGCTATTGCTTTTTGCAGGCAGAAAAGTATTCAGATTTACCCATACTTGGACGATTGCCTGATTCAGGCGGAAAGTCAGGACTTGCTACTACAGCATCTGGCATTTGTAGAGAGACTTCTAACTTCACTGGGGTATACCATCGAAAAGTAATCACACCTAGTACCCTGCCAACAGATTGTATTCCTGGGAGCAAGCTTGAACACAACCTCCCAGATGGCATTCCTCACTCCAGAGAAACAAATTTATTTGGCAACTTACTTCAACCTACTGGCCACAAAAACCCAGCTATCTGCAAGGAAAATTCTGCAAACTCTGGGGTTCATGGCCTCTTGCATTCTGTTAATTCCATATGCAAGACTGCATATGAGGAAACTTCAATTGTTTCTAAAAAGTCTATGGTGTCAACATTCTCAGGACCTGGAAACAATAATTCCTCTCATTCAGTGTCTAAGGGCAGAATTCCTTTGGTGGGCAGAGGCCTGCAACCAGAATAGGGGACTCTCTTTCACTCTACCCCCTGCCGCCCAAACCCTAACAACAGACTCATCAGACTATGCATGGAGGGCTCATATGGCAGGGCAGTGCATTCAGGGTAAATGGAACCCAAAGCAGATGCACCTGCATATCAATCAAAAAGAAATGTTAGCTGTACAGTATGATCTTGACAGCCTTCAAAGGCCTCATTCTTCCAGGACAACTGTTGGCGAAGACAGACAACACCACAGTTATGTGGTACATAAACAAGCAGGGGGGAACACATTCCTACCCACTCTGCAGACTAGCCATGGCTCTGAGGAACACAGCCTTGAGCAAACGAGTGCACCTAAAAGTTCAGTTCCTGCCAGGTAAACTAAATTTGCTGGCAGAAGACTTACGCAGAGATCTCATGGACCCACATGAATGGCAACTGGAACCCAAAATATTCAAGCTTTTGTGGAACAGATGGGGGACACACCATAGGTGGACTTGTTTGCCTCCCCTCAGAACTATCAATTGAACAAATACTGCACCAGAACTTCCCATAGCCAAGCTTAGAAGGTGGATGCCCTGTCATTTTCCTGGGAAAGCCGGTCAGTCTAGGCATTTCCCCCTCTCAAACGTTATACTAAAGATCAAACAGTACAAGCCAAGGACAATCCTGATTGCACCAGAGTGGCCACGCCAGCACTGGTATCCTCTGTTGCGCAGTCTGACAGTGCTACAACAATGGCACCTGCCTTAGACCCCTTCCCTGCTGTCCCAGCAGAGGGGCCAAATTCTTCACCCTCAACTTCAGACCCTGAACCTTGCAGCCTGGCTAATCCCTGAACTCACCTCTAACAACCCATCAGTAAGCAGGTGCTGGATGTCATTCTTGAGCCAAGGAGGCCTAGTACTAGAAAATCATATTCAGAAAAATAGAAAAGATACTGTTCCTGGAGCCAGTCTAAAGGGATGGGCACAACTGTGCCTAGCTTACCTCATATACAAGATTACTTAACAGAAATGCTCCACAAGGGCCTATCCTTCTCTTCAATTAAGATTCTTGCCTCTGCCAGCTAAGGTCATCATAATACTGAGCCCACCCCTCTTCTCTCATCATCTGGTAAAACAGTTCCTTAGAGGGGCCAAAAATTTAAGACCTCCAGGGAGAGCTTCCACTTCAGCCCGGGACCTTAACTTTGTATTGGAAAAACTTATACTTTCCCCTTTGAACCAGGTGCTACAGCAGAGTTGAAATTCCTCTCAGGGAAAACAGCTTTACTTCTAGCCATCACTTCAGCAAGAAGAGTGTCTGAAATGCAGGCTCTTATGGCAGTGGAAACCTTCATTATATACCATGTGGATAGGGTTTCCCCACAGGACTAACCCATCTTTTATACCTAAGGTGGTGTCTAGTGTGCCTTTAAACAAGTCCATTCATTTGCCTACTTTTTCCCCTAATCCTCAGTATAAAGGAAAAATGATACTGCATTCTCTAGACGTGCACAGACAGCTTAGACTCTATTTGGACAGGACTAAGCCTCTTAGAAAATCTGACCAGCTGCTAGTCAGCTTTGCTGCAGGGGCAGAGGGGAAGGCCATTTCAAAGCAAACCATATCTAAATGAATAGCACACTACATCCATTTCTGCTACAAGCACCATGGAAAACCTACCCCACAGGGGATAAGAACACATTCCACTAGGGCTACATCTACATCTACTGCATTTCTCAGAGGAGTCCCTACCAGGGACATCCTCGAAGCTGCAACCTAGAGCTCTGTACACACCTTCACCAAGAATTACCACTTGCCTATCTTTTCTAAATCCAGAGCTGGATTTGCCACAGCAGTCTTACAAGGCCTGATTGCCAGGCCTAATGCTTCTTAATCTACCTCCACCCTTCCTTAGCTTTGGGAATCAACCCAAATGTGATGACTGCAACAGTGAAACATGAAGAACGTAGTACAGTTGTATACACGTACCATAAATGTAGATGTTAGAGTGTATTCATTGTTGCAGCCCTGGTTACCCTCCCTCCAGCCCCCTGATTGTCTTTGCTTTCACCTATCCATTTTGGTTTGGCATATCTTTTACTATGTCTATTTGCTTTTTGCTGGGGGTGTTCCACACCATATAATTGCTTCCTATTTTGGGAGCACCTAACACGTGGGGCAAGAAACACTGATGTAATGGCATCGGCTGCATGTTTTATACCCCTGACGACTTGACATCATGGAATAAGCGATAGCATCCGACGCAGAAGTCCCAAAACTCTAGTATTCTGGCCGGCTGAGGGCTACCTGCAGGCAGATAACCCAAATGTGATGATTGCAACAGTGAATACACTCGAACATCTGCATTTATGGTAAGTGTACACAACTGTACTTTTTGTTTCATGACCATAAAAACGAGACAGTGAGAGGATACTCTATGCCTTCGATGTCCACAAACAACTTGGGTGCTATGTTGACAGAACTAAGTATTTCAAATCTTTGGATCAATTCATGTTTTGTAAAAGTAAGAAGAAATGACAACTCATGTCAAAGCAGACTATTTTCAAATTGTAAATTGCTGTTACACTCACCACAACAAAACTATTCCAGGCTGGGTCAAGACCTACTCTATCAGTGCCTTGTCTTTATCTATGGCTTTTTGGAAAGGGTTGAATTCTAGAAGAAGATTTTCCATATCACTGTTGCACTCTTCATAACCCAAGGGATCTCCTGCCAAGGACAGCCTAATGTCTGGCCAATATACCAAAGCCTATAATACTTATAGGCATCATATGCTACACATATACTTCTCACGTAAGACATGGAGCACAAAGGTGACCTTACAGATGAACACACACAGAACTTCTTTGCCACCAGTCCAAACGCCATCAATGAACATCAGTCTGTACTCCCTTTTGCTGTGCTGATTACCAAGCTGTGTTTCAGATAAGTTCTCCACTGGGTTTTTTTCCTTATCTTTCTTTTTTATTTAGTGCTGTTGGGTTCATGTAATCCAGAAAGGGAAAATGTCAGTTTGGGAAGCTAATTCTCTATAAAGACCATTACGACCATTGTCTATTCTGTTTGAGTGCTTCCCATGACCATATGCGGTGTTCTATTTGCCTGGCTTTGTTCTCTGAGACCCTACATAGTCATATCTCTTATTTATCTATTTACCTTGAAAATCAACGTCTTAAGCTATTGGCTCAAGGTGCTGTTTTGGAATCTTCCCATCCCTGAGGGTCAGCCATCTGCTAAGAAAAAGGTCAATAAATTGGGTCTGATCTAGTTCCTTTCTGGCCTCTCCTGGACATATCTTTCGAGGCTAGTGAAAGCCCAGAGGATTCTCCACTGTTTGTCTCTGATTCCTCTGCTGCGACCCCACTGGAGGCCATTCTGGATCCAACTTTTGTCGCATCCACGGAGGTTTTGCAAACATCTTAAGACTCCGGGAACTTGATTCTTCATATGAGGATCTGGATTCTGGGAAAGTGTCCTTGGCTGGCTTACTCTTCTCATATTCCTCCTCCCTTGGGTTATAGTTCAGAAGAGGAGGATTCTAGCAGTCCAGATTCTCCTTTGGGGATACTGTTGCCTGCATGATGGTGTCTTTTAAGTGGTATTGTTCTCAAGTCTCTTGGCATTCAGGAAAGGTATTTTGAGCTCCTCCAGATGCAGTCTCCTAAGCCATCTCCTGTTCCCTCTGTTCTTGTTACCCTCTTGGATACCTTTTCAGCAGTTTCTCAGCCCCCTAGAAACCTGATAGATTTTACAAGGCGCCTGACAAATGTAATTTTTTTTATAAATGCCTTTCTGCTGACCCTTCAATATGTCTGACTCTTCTGAAAAGCCCTCTGATCTGTTTCCCTCTACCAAGTTACTTCCATCAGATAAGTATAGTAGGGCTGTGGAGAGACTAGGCAAAAAGGTTTACACTGCTACCATTTTATTCTTTTGTGCCTTCAACTACCAGACTCGTGACCAGGTATGTTTTGGTCCTCCTTTCTCAGGTTTCCAGAGTGGTTTCTGACCTTACTGACTCTTTGGAGAAGGCTTCTGTCCTTTCCCTGTTGGCCTGTACCTCCCAGGTTGCTTGGGACACTGTCAAATGCAGCTATGCTGCAGCTGATGCCTCCTGTACACCTGCTGACTTTGTGGTTCTGTTATGAGGCATTACTCTTGGCATTGTCTTCAGGCTTTGCCTAATAACATTAAGGCCAAACTATTGGATGCTTCTTTGGATAACAAAAATCTGTTTGCTACTGTTGAACTTTTCATGTCTCTCAAGGATAAGGGTAAAGTAGTTGAAAGATGCTTTTGTTTCACCTATTCCTAAAGTTTCAGTGGAATTATCCCTCCAAATTTGCCTTTATTTGTAGGCAGCTTTGCCCTCTGCCTGAGGAAAAAAAAGTATTCTAGGCTTGTGCCTCCTGCTAAGTCTGCTCAAATCCCTACCTCCCAGAAACCTGCCTTTCAGGGTAAGCCTGGCTGCATTTGACATTTTGTTTCCCCTTTCTTTTGCCCAGGTTCCCTTATCCCTCCATCTTTCCCTGTCATTCCAAATTGGCAGACTTTCATTCTGTCCATTATCCACCTAGGATATTTAATGGTTCCCTTCAAGATCAATGCCATCCTTCAAGATCTGTGGGACTTCCTATTTTCCCAGAGGTGTTCCATTCTCTTTTGGTTCACAACACCATTCAAGCTGTTCCTCCTGCCCAGATAAGTAGGGTTTTTTTTATTCCAGAATGTTTTGGTTCCCAGAAAGAAAGGCACTTGGAGACCAGCTCTGGATCATTCCCAGCTTACCATCTTTCTCAAAATTCCTTCCTTTCAAATGTTCTCTCATCATTCTTTAGTTCCCGTTCTTCTACCCCAGGCCTTTCTAGTCTGTCTGGATCTCAAGGATCCTCTTGTGATGACCCTCTACCTCTGGGCCAGGAATCAGGAGCCTCAATCCTCATCACTGGCACCAGTGGGGGACATTCACTGGGAGAATGACGGGTACGCAGACATTATCTCCAGATACAACTCTCTGCATCAAGCACAATCAACCACAATTTCCCTTAAGAGCACACAGGGAACACAGTCTGTGGCTGTTTTCTCCAGATCCCCAGTAAGACTCCCATCTGGCACAGATATAGCTTTGAGATTTCAGCTGAGTGTCCAAGGCAAGACATCCAGCAGCCGTGCCGTCCAATCCATGCTTCGTGTCCCTGCCCAAGTAGCTGACACACTTGTACACACTCTCACACACACGCACACTCACTCACACACACACACACACACTCTCTCTCTCTCACACACACTCTCTCTCACACACACTCTCTCTCACACACACTCTCTCTCACACACACACACACACACACACTTTCTCACACACACACATTCACACACACACTCTTTCACACACACACACACACACACACACACACACACACACACACACACACACACACACTCACACTCTCACACACACACTCACACACACACTTTCTCACACACACTCGCACTCACACTCTCTCTCACACACACACACACACACACACACACTCGCTCTCTCACACACACACACACACTCACACACACACACACACACACACACACACACACACTCACACACACACACACACACACACTCACACTCACACACACACTCAGTCACTCACTCTCTCTCACACACACACACACACACACACACACACACACACACACACACACACACACACACACACACTCTCACTCTCACACTCACACACACTCACATACACACTCACACACACACACACACACACACACACACACACACACACACACACACACACACACACACACACACACACACACACACACACTCTGAGAATTGATGTACACACACACACCTGGAAAAGGCTGTCACAAGTTTACTACCTATGTCCCCTTCTGCCCAGACTATAAGGTATTTATGACTGCCACCAGATACTCCTGCCAGCTACCTTAAGGCTCTTCCAAGGGTACCCAATATACTGAGTGAAATTAATAGTAATACAAATAGTTTGGCCAAGAGCAAGGCTTTTAGGAGTGATCCACACAGTGTCACCAAATAAATATGCAAATACTCTCAAAACTTAAACTTCTCTACAAAAATCAGCTACAATGAAATGTTTATATTAATTTAATAATAAATAATAAAATAACAAGAAAATACTAAGTATATATTCACCGTGACAGTGTTCAAATCACAGGAAATATTTAAAATAACATTGAAGGACAGGCACAGACAAATAAAGAAAATATCTAAATTCAGCTTTACTATATTCCTGACTGAATCTAAGAAAATTACTATTCCCTACTTACTTAGTAGAGCAAGACAGATGATGTAGTGAATAGTCCTGGGTGTCAGGCCCAAGACATAATACAGAATGCTCTTGTCTCACTAAGAGAGTTCCAAAATAATAGCTAAAATATTACTTCCGAGATAGCTTGCAGAATGACATCACTTCTGGTCATTTGACATCTAGTTCCCATGCAAACCCTCATTGCTGGAAGCTGGCAGGATTTAGCACCTACCTGTAAAAATACACACACAAGGGCTTTTGCTCAGATCTGTGGCAGGTGCTGGAAGTCATAAAACAATTTCATACCCCCATGCTTCCAGAGTAGTACTTAGTTCAGCCCAAAGACAATACAGAAAGCTTCCTAATGCAGACTTTGTCACTGACTGCATTGAAACCTGTGAGATAGCATCTTTATGGCCTAGCCCATAAGGTGATTTAATTTCAGATATTTTAAAGTTTGCTGGACTGTGGTTAACCTAGTTTCCTCTGTTAAAACGTACATTTAAACAGTTACAATAGTGCATGCACCTTTTTGTTCTCTCCAGTTGGGCACACTGTGGATACATTTCAAACACAAGCACTTTACAAAAACCTTTTCAGCACAAACGTTTGTACAAATCAGTTTGATATACACATGACATACAGTTCTAATACATTTGTAACACAAGCATTTTGTATAAATCAGTTTGATATTCATAAATGACATATAATTATTTACAAAATTCCAGCTAGCTGTGCTGGCAGTACCTCCTATCGTCACACCCCTTTTCCGGAAACATTTACATTTCTCTGTTTCTTCCTTGCATTTTCAGTTCTCTGCTTTACCCTATGGCCTCTGTACTAACCCAAGGGTATTCACCAAATGCCTCCTGTCACTGCCTTTTGCAGGATGAGAGGATATTAGATCTTTCCCTACCTGGATGATCTGCTCATTTAAGCTTCTTCCCTGGATGCTCTGCTTCAGGATCTTAAGTTTAATATTCCCCGTTACACAGTCTGTAGTTCACCATAAACTTCCAGAAAGAACTTTGACACCTTATCAGGATCATATTTTCCTCAGTTGAAGTCTTCAGATCATTCCCATGTTGGCATCTTTACCTTTCCCCAAGGCCTTGTCTCTCACTCCCTTTTCCTATTCTCTTCTTCCTGTGACTTCAGTCATAGGGAATTTTCAGGATCCTCTGGTTCATGGCTTCCAGCATTCCCATGCTCCCTCTGGCCAGGCTGCAAATGAGAAAGCTTCAGCTTTATCTCAAGTTAGTGAGGCTTCAACATTGCAACCCCATGGACGTCCCAGTACTCTTCCTTCCCTGTCTGAGGCTTGAGCTTCAGTGATGGATTCATCAACTCTCTCTTAATCTTGGGGCTTCCTTTTCAAGCTCCAGTCCTGACTCAGTATCTTTCTAATGATGCTTCATATGGGATGGGGAGGGGAGCCTCCTTTAGATCTCTCAAGGTACAGGCTCTCTGGCCTCTTCATCAGAGGTCAGAACACGTCAGTATAAAGGAAATGAAGACTCTTCTTCTAGCTCTTCAAGCTTTTCCTTCCATCTTTCATCCAGGGCCTCTGAAAATTTTCACAGAATGTGCCACAGTGAGTTGGAATGTCAACAAGGTACAAGGTCCTATCTTCTTTGCAGGCTAGCTCTTAAGGTCTGGGTTCTAGCTGTCTAGTATCAAGTGACTTTTCCGGCAGTATACATTCCCTCTGAGCAGTTTGTTGTAGACTCACTGAGCAGGTTGGGCACAAAAGTTCACAAGTGAATGCTTCACATAGATGTGTTCCTGGACATTGTCCATTAGTGGGGTATTCCTCGGGTAGATCTTTTTGCCTCCATTCTGAACAGACAACTTCCTCGATTCTTTCCCAGAGTCCCAAGTCCTTTGGCTTGGAAAATGGACATCCTGTCTTTTCCTTGGAAGGGGATTTCTCTTTTACTTTCAGTCTGGCACAAGATAAGCCTGGACTCCCCCAAATAGTGATTCCCTTTTGGCCCAGACAGCATTGATTCCCCCTTTTTTCTCACTTGGTCAGGGGCAATCACCTAAGTTACCTGACCAGGGGGATCTTCTCACAAAAGACAAGGGGTGTCTTATTCGTCCTCACTTGTCCATTCTTTAAATGATGCTGTGGGTGATAGAATTTTGATCCCATTTAGGCACTTCTTTTTTGAGGATATGCTTCGGGTTCTGCAGGAGGATAGGAGACCCACTACCAGGAAGTTATACATGTCCAAATGGAAAAGATTTTATGGCTGTTGCCTCTCTTGCCATTAGGATCCCCTATTTGTGGAGGTTTGTCCGGTTCCCTCTTATTTGTGTTCTCTGCTCAATGCTGGGTTACCATATTCTTCAGTTAAAGCTTACCTGTCAGCAATTTCTACTTGTCTGCTCTTGACTTCTCCTCTGGCCTTTAGATTTGAGGTCAAGTAATTTCTTAAAGATGTCTTTCATATCTGTCTTCCCAGGAAGCCTATTCAGCTTTCCTGGGACCTCAGTTGACTCTGGCTCCTTTTGAGCCTACTTCAGCTTCTTTACAACATTGTACTTGGAAGGCTGTTCTTCTTTTGGCTGTCACTTCAGCCAAAAGAGTCTTTGAAATTCATGCTCTCATGGGTGTTCCTCCCTTCTTAGTTTCCCACAGAGACAAGGTGTCTGTTCGTACTAATCCTTCTTTTATGCCCAAGGTGGTCAGTGAGTGGTCCCTTAGTCTGTTTATCTTTCTTCCCTTTTACTACTCCTTTTTCTGCATGTAAGAAGGCTTTTCACACCTTGGATTTGCATAGATAGCTTAGATATTATTTAGATAAAACTAAAGTTATTAACAGATGTGAGCAGCTTTTATTTTCCTTTCATCACATATCTTTGGGTTTGGCTGTTTCTAAGCAAAATATCTCTTCCTGGATTTCTAAGGCCATTTCTTTTTGTTATTCTTTTCATGGTAATTGGATTTTCCCTTCAGTAAGGGCTCATTCTACCAGGGCTTTTGCATCCTCAGGTGCTTTTTTTCAAGGAGCTTGATACCATTTCCATCCTTAAAGCTGCTACTTGGTCCTCTGTTCATACTTTCACTAAGCATTACACGTTGGATGTTGTTTCCAGGATCAGAGCTGGCTTTGCCAGGACTATCCTGGAAAAATTTCTGGAAGGCTCTTCCATACAGTCCTCCTCCTGGGCTTCCTCTTGAGCTTTTGTACTCTACCTTATGTTATGAATACTGCAACACTGACTTGGAAGAATGTAGTACAGTTGTGTAAAATCTTACTATAACAGTAGATGTCCTTTTCTTCACTGTTGCAGTATTTGCTCACTCCTTCGTACCTCCTCTGCTTTAGCCTGCTCTTTCTTGCCTTCCTGGGCAAGGGGCTGCTCTTTTTTGCCTTCTGGATGCATGTTTTTCTTTATCCTTAGGGGCATTCTGTTCCTCCTGGGGCTTTTTCATTTCTGAGTGTGTGCATCTGTATATCATATCACCTCAATGCCGTATACCTTATGTGGGGAGCTTAAGTGTGGTGTATGATGCCTGTAAGTACTAAAGGCGTTGGTGTACTGGCTGGACATTGGGCTGTCTTTGGCAGGAGATCCCTTAAGTTATGAATACTGTATCAGAGAAGAGAAGGACATCTACTATTATGGTAAGGTTTTACATAACTGTACTTTTTCTACAAGTACTAACTTGGTCCTTTGTACATACTTTTACAAAGCATTACAAGCTTCATTCCTTCCTTCTCAAAGTCTAGATCAGGCTTTGCTTGGACATTCTTGTAGGGGCTCTTGGATCCTCTCCTTCTGCATCCCAAAAGTGGTAATCCAACCCTTTAGCTAATGCTACCACTGCAGTGATCAGTATAATGAACATAGTACAGTTATGAAAGTAAACTTTATGTAACAGTAGATGTTCAAATGATCACTACTGCAGTAGCGACTCCCATCCTGCATCCCTTTGTTTTCTGGTGTGTTGTTTATGCCAGGGTATGGATATTTATTTTTTGTTAGTCCTAGCCTTTTCCTTTCAGGAACTAAAGCTCTGAAGGGTTTGGTGCCCTAACCTGCCTTTTTAGTCAGCTCAGCTCAAGCTGATGAATTGTTTAGATGCTTGGAAGGTTCCCTGAAGCTTTGGAAGCTGGCCTGCTTTTATATCCAGTGCAGGTTATAACCAATATAGTTAAGGCAACAGCAGCAGTGATCATTGGAACATTTACAGTTGTGATAAGTTTACTTAGGCAACTGTACATTCCCTGCCAATAACCCTTTTTTACCTGAAATCTATCATTAATCTTTTTCCTCTCCTTTTCTATCACTTTTGGAGCCCATCTCACAATCTGTACATTACCCCCATTCTTCTTTGTCCCTTATACTGTGCTGAACATCCGTTCTGAAGTCCTTTTATTGTCAAATCATATAATCATTTTCATCTAAATCTGTCCTCTGTAATATTGTTATTTTCACCCTACACTTTTTAATATAATTCAGTACTATCTTCCTTTTATCTATACTTGCTGTGCCATTTGTATTTCACAATAAAAATTGATAAGGCTATCATTCTGGTAAGCTATTACTTTCCCATGTTCTACCATTATGTTTCTTTTGAACTTTTCCAGTTTGTAGCTTGCATAAACACATTAGTGCTTGGCAGACTGATCTTGTATGTAGTCTTTGCTTGAACCCATATGACATTGTCCCATACTTTCTGCTTAAAAAATACATTTTGAAAACCCAGACCCTTTTTAACTCACAGCAAATGCACAAAGCTGTATGCAGTTTATGCAACTTCTGAGATGGCTGCACATTGAATAACAGCTTAATGTCAGCTCTCCCAGTGTGTAAACAGAAACTCAGGAGAGAGAGCCAGTAAACTCGTATGTTGGGTAAATTTCAGTAACTGGCTAGTAAGTGCAATGCCTGGATGCCAGCAAAAAAGACATTCAGAGAACCTGAAAGAAAATAAATCACAAAAAGTGAAGAAAAAACACTGACTGGGAAGAATTCTGCAGTTGTGCAGCAAAAAGCAGTGCAAGCTCCAGCTTTGCTGCAATACACGACTTCCAGTAATCTAGAGGAAAAAATAAGTCAAATGTATTCAAAGTTGATTAAAGTAAATGAAACACTGAAGGCGTATATCAGCTCAAATAAAAGGCTAGAAAAAAATAGAAGAGACTTTAAACAGATATTCAGACGAGATGATAAAATTGCAGAAATCGGGTCGAAACGGAAAAAAGACTGGCTGAATATTAGACTGCTCAAGAAGAGATATTTCAAAAAATAATAGCATTAGAGGCAAAACACATAGGGAAAGTTTGAGATTTTCTGCAGTACTAGGGAAGTTGGAAGGAACAGACTGTATTAATTTTATGAAAGCAGAAATAAGCAACTGGACTGGTATTCCACAGCAGGAGTTGTTAATTGAAAGGGCATATTGGGTGTATGCTCTGTACCTGGCCTTGAAAAGCAATATAGACCTTCAATAGTAAAGATGCAATCCTACCAGTAGAAAGGGTTGATTCTGAGAAAACTGTGGCAGAACGATAAAGTATTAAACGTGGAAGAGAGTAGAGGGTTTGTGGAAAATTATTACTCGGTGTACACCAGGCAGAAGAATAAGTGTATGCCACTAATCAGAAAATGTCGAGAAGCAGGCATGAGATTCAAGCTGCTGTACTCAGCTACTTTCAGAATATTCTTTCCTAGAGGGAAAAATCATTTTTTGAAGCAGAGCCTCTTGTTCTTCTGGTAATAAAGACAACAGAGAGAGTGTTCCAGTGAAACATTTTCCAATGTTTCAATGGAAAATGCTTGAGAGAGAGAGAAAAGCACAAGAGTTGACCAGAAGAACATTGGAAATTAAGCAGAGACTAGATATGGGAGATGGAGATCAACAGGAATAAAACTAGCAACTTGAAAATTGACAGATAAATGCGGGATTACAAAGCATTAATTATATTTGTGAAATATGACAGAACAAGAAAACCTGGAAATATTGGACTTTTCTGACTTTGTTAAACTTGTAGGGCATTCTGAAGCATGTGCCCCACTTCATACCATTAATGTTTGGAAGAACATTTAGGAGAGGGGAAGTGGAGGAGAACAAGTTAACTGTAAGTAAAACAAAATTTTGTTCTCAACAGTAGCATTTTTACAATGCATGATTTAGTCTGCATGCTATAAAGTAAAGTTTTCTCAGTTATTTCTGAGTGTAATGGGAATACTGAAGTAAACAGGTGACCCTGTTTTTTCCTCCTCCTTTCTTTCTCCTTTTTCCGTTTCAAGAATTTTAGGCACTGCATCGTAAAAAAGAAGGAAAAGTCTGGTCAAAAGAGCATGATACAAGAAAAAATGAAGTACTTTTTCTCACTCTTACATAGGGGAATGACTGGATTAAGGCCCTTGGCTTGATCTAGTAACAAGTTTTAAGAGAATGCAAATAAAAAGGAACATTGAATATGATAAGTTTTTATCTAGCAAATAAATCAGTGCTTGTAGATGCAACTCTGTATCTGTTTTTCATGCGTCTCCATAGGGACAATCTGGTAAAGAACAGTAACAAAAGAATACTTTTTATTTCAGTGGCTTTTTTTACTGGTTTGGAGATTGTTTTCTGAAAGCATTGAAGTGTTTTCACAGTCTGGGAGATTAAAAAAGATAAGACAATACCAGGCAGCACTTAGTAGAAGCTGTGGCTATGTACCATGCATTCTAGGTTAGTTTACTCCAAGTCTGTCAGTCTAGCTGTCAGTCTGGGGCAATTGTTCCTATTAGGAGGGTAAAATTTCAATATTTGAAGATGTGCATAGTTTTGTGTGTTAGTATTTTGTTAATAGGTTTTAGGAGTGGATTTGGGAGTCTGTGCTTTTTTTAGCACTTTCAATAAAACAAAAGGTTTTCTAAGATGTGACATAGGATCCAAAGGGGTATGACAAGAAACAACTGTATAAAATATTAACCTGCCAAACATTAGAGTATGCTTGTAAAACAAAAACTGGAACTACACATTTAACAAAAAAAGCTGTTGCACATAAAAGGTGAGAATAATAACTTTTTAACATTATCATGCTTTGTATTATCTTTAAATGTAAATGGTCTCAGAGTTGTATGCAAATGAGAAAGAGTAATGAACTGTATTAAAAATGTAGAGTGCAAATAGGTATGGTACATGAGACACTTTGGAAAGAACTGAGCATGTGAATTTGATAAAGAAATGATTTCAGGACAGTTACTCAGCAGAATACCTTGGACAAAGGAAAATAGGACTAATATTAAGTGCAAGATTAGCTCCAGTAGTGGTAGAAGAGAATAAAAAAGATCAGACTTCACAGGGAATATTACTTATAGGTGGGGACTGGAATTTGATTTGCAGGATTGAAGATGTGTCTGGGGGACCCAGAAGGGAAATTATAACAAAGGAGGGTACATCTTTGAAGATATTTATGAAAATATTTGGCATGGAAGGTGTGAATTTACTAGTAAAAGTTCAGAGCGAGGTTGCCTATTGTTTCTCAAGATACAGAAACTGGACTATGCTAGACAGAATTTATGCTCCACAGGAACATGTGCATTTAATTGAAAGTTTTGATATGCATCCAATAACAATTTCAGATCACATGGCAGTAATTAAAATAAAAATTCAGGGTAATGAAATAAAAATGACACTGGCTGTTTTACCACCTATCTGTTGAAAAGAGGAATTTAAGGAATGGGTATTAGAAATTATTCAGGAGTTAAAAGAGAATATAGGAATTTCTTCTGAACATATAGCTACAGAGTGGGATAAAATCGGTCTATATTATAAGAACGAAGTTTTACAACTTCGAACACCATATGGGGCAACACCATATGAGCGAAGTTGTAAAACATCGAAATCAAAATAAAAAACATAAAACTAAAAGAAAAACCTACCTGATCGCTCTGAGCAGTGGGGCAAGCTCCCCTGCACCCCCATACTCCCCTGCTACTTAAATATACCAACTCCAAGATCGCACTACATTGAAGTAAAGGGAAGAATTTCCTACGCCGATCTTCATTCACACTTGCAAGGTTTTAAATATTCGGCCTTATGGTGTTGCCCATATGGTATTTGACTATTTCAAACTTCGTTCTTATAATATAGACCCAATAAAATTAAAGTGGAATTTAAAAATAAGGTAGAACTAAAACAAAGATCTGGTTAAGAAGTAACAAGAATTATTTCGAGGGACTGACAAAAGTTAAAGTATTGCAGAGTAGGGGGAATCTCACACAACAAGTGGAGGAACAGTAGCAGAATGCTAAACAGAAAAAAAGGGATTCCCTTGATAATATGCGTAAGTTTAGAAGATTGCTGTTAAGCAGCTGGCTTTTGAGAATAACTCCAGAGCACAAAAACTTTTAGCACAATGACTCAGGCAACAGAAAGTAGAAAGGACCAACACCAAGCTTAAGGAGCCTATAACAAGGAAGATAATACGAGATCCTGTAAATGTGCTAGAAATATTTTGGACGTTTTATGAAAGTCTGTATAAATCAAGAGAAATATGGAAATCAAAAAAAGGGGTACACATGGAAATGTTTATGTAAGAATTAAATATGCCAAGGTTAGAGGTAGACGAGGCTCAATTACTAACAGGATAGGAGGAGATGAGATAAAAATGTTGATGTATAACCATTCCACAGGAAAGTCCCCAGGTCTAAATGGTATTCCTTTAGAAGTTTGGAAGCTAGGAAGGAAAAACTGATAAAGATCTGGAAAGTTTTGTTTAACAGTATTTTAAGAGGAGGAGAATCACCAACATCCTGGAAGAAAGTGTTGGAGGATGTAATACCTTAAGATGGTAAAGAGCCATCAGATCCAGGTTCATATAGGCCTATTTCAATCCTAAACCATGATTATAAAGTATTTGTCTCTGATGACTAAAAGAATGGCAAAGGTGATTCCAAAATTGATGGATATGGATCAGTGTGGTTTTGTGGAGGGGAGGCAAACATCTGACAACATCAACAGAACATTGATGATTTAGAGGGAAGCAGAATGTAAGGAAATACTACTGTTGTTGTTGGGTCTTGATTTAAAGCACGCATTTGACAGAGTAAGCTGGGAGTTTATGAGCAGGGCAATGGAAGCATTTAGCATTCCCTGATAAAATTATAAGGTTGATTAGAAAGATATATGAGGGATCAGAGGCAAAAATTAAAGTGGGTATGTTCCTCTCTGATAATTTCTGGCAGGGATGTCCTCTTTTCCCTTTGTTAATTTGCATTATATTTAGAACCAATGGCAATTAAAATAAATGACTCAGAAATTCAAGGATATTATTGGTGTGGTAATTGAGAGGCTGGCTCTATTTGCAGATGATATTTTATACCTGATAAAAAAAAAGGGAGAGAGATTTCAGTGTTGTGGAACATTTTGAGACAGTTCCATATATTTTCATGATATAAAATAAAATTAATGAAGCTAGAACAAAGGCAATAGCTGTAAATTATGTACCCACACATACATTTGTTCAGCAATATTAATATTTATTGGGACATGATAAAATGAAATGCTTAGGAGTATGGGTTAAAAAGTATTCTGGTGTGACAGCTAAGGATATGTGGAAAGAGAATTAAAAGATAATATAAAAACTGAGAAATTGGAAGCACTGTTTTATGGATATAGATAGCAAGATGCAAGTAGTTAAAATGTCTTTTTTTAGTCTCTTTAGTTTTATATACCAGTCTGGTATATTTTTATCAACCAGAGGAGAAGTTGTGGATAGCAGTTAAAGAGCTGAATGAATTGTCTGAGAGGGGAAAGACAGCGAGAGACAAGTGGGATAAGCTGATTCTTCCACTAGAGCAAGGTGGTTTGGGGTTACCTGATTTGAAGTGGTATTTCAGAGCTACACAGTTTAGGGCTGCTATACATAACACAGGAAGAAAACCTATAATTCAAAGTGGAAAGAGATGATAAAGAAACAGGTGGGAAGCTCAAGAAACAAGGAGAGCCTCTGATTTTGGATGCAGATCCTTAAGGAGAATAACAATAACCATACAGAATATTATATTCATAAAATAGCCAAAAGTATTCTAAGCACTAAGCCAACATGGGAATGGATAAAGGAGATTCTGCCAGTAGGGATAACTGCAATTAGGGATAAAGACAATAGGCAAGAGTGGGCTAGAATTTATTGGAGAAAACTGGCAAAAGTACCAAGGTATTGGGAGCAAATAAATAGGGAAAGGTAATAGAATGGTAAGAGGCCAAGCATTTATTTGAACTGCAGGTTGGAGATTGCCTTTCCTATCAAAGATTGGTATCAGAGTATACTCCAAGAGAAATAAATAGGGGGATCCTAAGTGAAAGACCAGCACTCATTGAGTTTTTAGTAGAATGTAGAGCAGAAGTTGCTGTTAAAAGGAATAATTAGTAGAGCATATTAAATATCGCATGATAATAAGAATAAATCAGAGGAGGGTAGAAAGAATTGGGAAGAGAGATTGGATAAGTAATTCACAAAGAAACAGTGGGGGGATATCTCTGCTTCTCCCTAATATGCAACAAAGTCTAGAAGATTTAGGATCTCTGCTTTGAAGTGTTTGCATACGTATTTTTATACCCCAAGCAGACTCTAAAGAATTTTTCCTTGGGTAGATAGCAAATGTTGGAGGTGTGATGAGGAAAGAAAGAGGTAATTGTGAACATATTTTCTGGGAATGTAATGAGTTGGCAGACTACAGAAATTCCCTGCAGACTATTCTATTAGAAATACTGGGCGAACAAATTAGTATAACTAAGGAAATTATTTTTTGAGCTTTGATACAGAATTGAAATTGCCTCGACAGTAAGGCCTTGCTTAGTCTATGGTCGCTGCCAAAAAAGCCATTAGTAGAAAACTGAAATCAAAGTGTAGACTAACTGTACTAGAAGTAGTGCATATAGTAACTGAGACAAAATACCACAAAATGGGATCTTTAGAAAAGGGTAGGAGCAAATTACATAGAAAGAATGGAAATTGTGGGAACAATACATGCAGATAAGGAATGAGGTTTAAAAGACGGCAGGGTTTGAATGAGTTATGTAATGTTGGACTGGCAGTGACCGGATGGATTGTAAGTGATGTGTAATGTTTGCAACTAAAATTATGTCAGTATGGTTTGTTTTCATTTATATAAATGTATGATTGCCTATGTCATAAGTGATAACTAAATCAAGATGATGTCCTTCAAGAATGCAACTGCAGTCCTGACATATGGGTTGTCCTGCCTCAGGCAGCCCTTTGGTCGGACGGATTCCAAAGTCTGGGTCCGGCATCGGCTGATGTCGCCTCTTCCCCGACGTCAGAGTGGCTGGGGTACAAAAGCATCAGCCGACGCCATCTTCTTCAGTCTTTCTTGCCGTGCGGTGCCCGAAGCAGAAGCAGTTCGCAAGTGCCGGTTGGCCAGCTCCTGTGTTTTCAGATACCGAAGTCAGCAAAAAGCTAAGTACCCCGTTGGGGAACCTTTTCTTGCCTCAGCCGATGTCAGATAAAACTGCAAAAGTTAATAATTGCTTGTCTTGTGGTAAACAAATACCTCATAAGGACTTCCATTCTTACTGCCTTCCCTGCCTCGGACCAGACCATGACGTCTCGGCCTGTGCTGCCTGTGCTTGCTTTAATAAGCGCACACTTAGGCACCGGGCAGAATTTGCTGAAGACTTTTTTGGGGAAAATTACTCCTATATCATGCCGTCAGAACTACCGACAGCACATATTTCCAAAAAACGGAAGGACCGGGACCGACATTTGCGGCCCGCGACTTCCACCGACACCACGCTAAAGCCTACCGCGAGTGCATCGGTCACTTCGGAGGCGGTAATTCAACCGCTCCAGGCCGACGACACCGCTTTACCACACACTTCGGTCCTGGAGGCTACCCCGGTGCCAGTTGTTGATTTTCCTCCTGAAACCGAAGCCCAAGATTTGCCTGATACCATACCGGTGGACAAAGTTACTCCAGCACGTGGGGCAGCTAGGCCTCCTGTGTCTATGTCCATCAAGGCCTACACACGTGCTAAGGCTGCCAGCCAGGCTAAGTCTCACCCTCCTAAATCTTTTTCACAGGGTCCCACTTCTGATAAACAGATCATGACTTTAGCTGCAGATCTAATTTCTTTAATCAGGGGCTCTCAGGCTCATCCAGACAGAGGTTCTCAGCCGCCTTCAGACAAAAGGCCTAGGGTTGAACAGGCAGATAACCTTTCCTCAGATGAAGCCTCTGGTGAGTCAGGCCATTCAGATTCCCAGGAAGAATACTTCCCGGCCTACGAGGATTCTGATGCTGATGAATCCATTCCCTCTGCCTCTCCTCCTGAGGATATTTCTTTCGGGGAAATTCTCCACTCCATGAGAGAGCATTTTCAGTGGCAGGGCCAGGATTTCTCCGACTCCAGGAAAAGGCTTCGGATTTTCCTTAAGTTACCCCAGCACAGGCCTTTAGCTATACCCCCAGTGTTAGATGTATTGAATGATGTGTTCTCAGACTCCAGTACTTCTCCTGATTCTCTCCCTCCTGCTCCTGTCAAGCCAGACAGATATTACAGGGTTCCTGATGCTCATAAACATCTCTTTAAGGCCCACTCTGTGGATCTAGAAACTATTTCTCAGGGGCCCAAAGGAGTGGCCACTTCCACGGCCAAAAATCCTTTGCCCGCAGACAGGGAATCTAGGTCCCTGGAGAGGTGGGGTAAAAAAGTTTATACCTCATCCACCCTTGCCATGAGGGCACTTAACTGTCTTTTCCATATGTTTCAGTATCAGGATTTCTTGATGGATGATTTGCAGAAAAAGTTAGCCTCTCCTGAGTCTTTAGATAGAAAGGCCTTGCAGGATTTGGTTCATAATACTCAGCAGGTTAGCAATCATTTTCTTCAGTGTGGTTATGATGCATTGGAAGCTTCATGTAGGGCAGCTATGACAGGGGCCGTCATACGTAGACATGCTTGGTTAAAAGAACAGACATTGCCAGATCATGTTAAAGTAAAGCTTCTAGATGCACCTCTGGAAAAAATTTCTTCAGCAAGGTCATCTGCTAATAAAGACAGACAACACCACTGTTATGTGGTACATAAACAAACAGGGAGGCACCCATTCTTACCCCCTCTGCAGACTAACAATGACTCTTTGGGAAAAGTCCCTGAAACTGAACATACAGTTGCAATCCCAGTTTGTCCCAGGCAAGGACAATGTTCTGGCGGACAGTCTAAGCAGAAACATTATGGACCCGCACGAATGGATGTTGCATCCAGACATTTTTTCACAAATAACTCATGCATGGGGAAGGCCGGACATAGATCTCTTGCCTCACACCTCAATCATCATCTGAAGAGGTTCTGCTCAAGGACACACCATCCTCAAGCCTGGAGAATGGATGCTCTCTCCTTCAGCTGGAATTCTCTAACAATCTATGCATTCCCACCTCTACCATTAACGACCAAGGTGTTACTGAAGATCAAAGCAGAACAACCGAAAGGCATTTTGATAGCTCCAGACTGGCCAAGACAGCACTGGTATCCATTACTAAGGAGCATAACTCGCACCAAGCCGTGGCTCCTGCCTCAATGGCCTCTGCTTATAACTCAGCACAATTACAGGACTGTTCATCCCAACCTGCAAACATTGCAACTGACAGCTTGGAGGGTTCCATGACTTCTCCGCATATCTCTCTCCAAAAAGTTCAAGAGATCTTACTGGAAGCACGCAGACCTTCCACCAGAAAAACTTATTCAGCCAAATGGAAGAGATTCAACATCTGGAATGCCAACAAGGGTCAGGATGCATCAGTAATGAGCATCCCACAGATACTAGAATACTTGGCAGAAATGCTTCACAATGGCCTTTCATATTCTTCCATAAAAATACACGGTTCAGCAATTTCAGCAAAATACAACTGTGATCCACCTGTGTTTTCACATCCTTTGCTAAGACAGTTTCTAAGAGGGATAAAGAATATCAAACCTCCAAGAAAACCACCAGTGCCTGCATGGGACCTCAACTTCGTCTTGGAAAAATTAACTCTTCCTCCTTTTGAGCCAGCAGCATCTTCAGAATTGCAATTTCTCTCCTGGAAAACAGTTTTCCTGTTGGCAATTACTTCAGCAAGAAGAGTCTCGGGGATACAGGCCCTCATGGCAGTACCTCCATTTCTCATTTTCCATCAGGACAGAGTCTCTTTAAGAACCATTCCTTCATTCATGCCAAAAGTGATATCCAGGGTTTCTCTAAATCAAGCAATTCACCTGCCTACTTTCTTTCCCAATCCTCAAAGTAAAGGAGAAAAGCTTCTGCACACTTTGGACATACACAGGCAATTGCGCTACTACTTGGACAGAACAAAGGCCAACAGAAAGTCTGACCAACTATTTGTAGCTTACGCTGCTGGAGTACAAGGAAAGGCAATTTCCAAACAATTTCAAAATGGATTGGAAACTGCATCAGATTCTGCTACTCTTTCCATGGAAAAGGTGTGCCAGCCAATATCAGGCCACACTCCACCAGAGCTACAGCCACCTCCACAGCCTTTCTAAGAGGGGTGGCTACAAAGGACATTCTAGAAGCTGCTACATGGAGCTCCGTGCATACATTTTCCAAACATTACAACCTGCCTTTATATTCCAGATCCCGAGCAGGCTTTGCTTCTGCAGTCCTGCAGGGCATTTTAGCTACACCATCCTTATCTTAGATCCCACCACCCCCAGCTTGGCTATGGTATTCAACCCATATGTCAGGACTGCAGTTGCATTCTTGAAGGACATAGTACAGTTTTGTACCTACCATAAATGTAGATGTCCGATAGATATGCAACTGCAGTCAGATTTTCCCTCCCTCCTACCCCTTTGTAATTCTCTTTTTTGGGTCCACTCCCCCTTTTTCAAATTAGCTGGGGATATCTGTTATGGTGCATCTGTTTATTACTGTTGTGCATGTCTGAAATTTTTATCTATTCTCTAAATTTAGCCTTCCTTGGAGGGCACCTGGCATCTGGGGCAAGAAACACTGAAGAAGATGGCGTCGGCTGATGCTTTTGTACCCCAGCCGCTCTGACGTCGGGGAAGAGGCGACATCATCCGACGCCGGACCCAGACTTTGGAATCCAGCCGACCGAAGGGCTGCCTGAGGCAGGACAACCCATATGTCAGGACTGTAGTTGCATATCTATCTGACATCTACATTTATGGTAGGTACAAAACTGTACTTTTCTTGTTCATAGATAGGTACTAGGCTATTGGTCCTGGGGCCAATACAAGCCCAGCCAGAAAGGTACCCTGGCTTTTGCCACCCAAGAAAATTATTTTCCTGTGCCACTGTCAAGCAGAGCCACAGAGGTGATCCCCAGGGTGAATTTCCTATTTCCCATCCAATCATCAAGATTTTTCTTGTAGAGTGCTAATGAGGAGCTTTGTTTGATATAGATAGATAGTTTATTCCAGAGTATGGGAAGTTTCTGGGACAGGAATCTATCCCTCTGGCATGTTCTGTTTATTGTGGTGACAAGGTTTAGGTCCCTAGAGCGTGTAGCTCGGAAGGATTGGGAGTTCTTTAAGTGGAGCATGTCCAACAGCTCTGGGTTTGACATAGCTTTGTATGTTAGGCAGAGATCACCTCTGAGTAGGCGATATGTGACAGAGTAAGGCTGGAGATTTTGAGATGGTCTGCGTAGGGCATCTGTTCGAGGCCATTAATCCTCTTTGTGAGGTATTTCTGCGGCCTTTCCAGTTGTTGTAGATGTCTTGTGAGGTACATACCAAAAAGGGTGTTGTACTCTATAATGGGTCTAATGAGTCATGAGTAGAGGGGGAACAATGACCTCTCTTTTTCTGGATGAGAAACCTTTTGTGATGGTGTGCCACAGAAGGATTTCCTGACTACTGTGGTGATGTGATTATCAAAGAAGAGACTACTGTCCACCTGTGTCCCAAGGTCTCTTATCACATTTTCGGTGTTAAGTATGCTATCGCCTATGTTGTAGTTCCTGGGTACAGAGTTTTTACCAAAGGGGATGACAATGCACTTTTTGGCATTGAGCTTGAGGCCATGGCTTTGACACCAGGTGTCTGTCTCAGTGAGGCCCTTTTGTAGGATGTCCACATCGTTAGGAGTTTTGATTATGGCTCCTAGTTTGCAGTCATCTGCGAACTTCGTTAGCCTAAGACCTTCTGTGTTAGCCTGTATTCAGGGAAGTAGATACCAAACAGGAGAGGACCCAGGACTGAACCCTGTGGTACTCCACTTGTCACTGGTCTGAAGTCAGATTTGGAGTCTGCTACTTTCACAGTGTGGGTTCTGTCAGTGAGCCAGTTGGTAACCCATCTTGCGACATAGGGATTTATACCTAGTTTAGTGAGTTTATCTATAATTCCAGAGTGGGGGATGGTGTCGAAAGCCTTGGCAAGATCTAGATAGGCTGTGTGAACCACCTTACCCTTGTCTACGGCTGTGGTGACTACTTCAAAGAAGTCTATCAGGTTTAGGAGACATGATCCGCCTTTTAAAACCCGAACTGGGTGGGGTCCAGAGTTTGGAGATTACCAATGTCTTTGTTTATAAGTTCCATGATGATATGTTCCATGGTCTTGCAGACCAGGATCGTCAGGCTAATGGGGCGGTAGTTTCCGGGGTCCGTGGTGGCTCCCCCCCTTGTGGAGTGGGATAACCATCCCTGTGCGCCATTCAGTAGGCACAAAGCCTGAGGTGAGGCTATGACTGAACATGGTACTTAGGTGGGGTGCCAGTTCGTTCTGTAGTTCGTGTAGAACGCAGCCTGGTATGTTTAAGAAACAATCTGGAACAGAACAGTTGTTAAAAAAAAGATGATTAGTAGGGCATGTAAAATATTGCACGACACACTAAGAATCAACCAGAGGAAGTTAAAAAAAGATGGAGAAGAACGACTGGAAAAGTAATTTACAAGGGAACAATAGGAGAGCATATGTATGGCTTCCTAGATGCAACAAAGTCCAGAAGGTTTAGCATGTTTTGCTTAAATGTGTTTGCATAGTTATTTTTATACCCTGAGTAGACCAACAGATTTTTCCTCAGATAGGTAACAAACATTAGAGTTGTGATGGGGAAAAAAACTTTTTTTGGAGGGTAACAAGTTAACAGATTTTAAAAATCTACAACATAATACTATGTCAGAAATATTGCCGGAGCAAATGGCTGTAAGTAAGGACATGATTCTTTTGAGATGGGACAATGTATCATAGACATAATAAGGCTTTATTAAGTTTAGTTATTTTGGCTGACAAAAATCAGTTACTAGAAAATGGAAACTATAATCTAAAGCAACTATATTTGAAGTATTGAATATTTTAAGAGAGATAAAATAACTGGAAGATGGATCTTTAGAATAAGGAAGGAGCAAATTACATAGAAATAAATGGAAATTGTGGGAAGAATGCATGCAGAATAATGTTCAAGCGGAGGAGTGTGATTTAAGGGAAGGTAGGAAGCGACCAATTTATAAATATAATGTTGGACTAAGACAGGAGTTATAAAGAATATAATGTATAATGCAAGTAAATGGAAAAAAATGTTAGCATGGTTTGTTTCTGTTTCTGTTAATGTTTGTGCCTGGGTCTTAAGTGATTATTATAAGAAATCAAAACTGTATGCAGTTTGAGTTGCACTTTATATAGGGTCTTTTGCCCCAAATAGACTCATAGGCTTTACCTGTTCTAAAGTTAGGTTTAATCATGCTGGAAGTGCATGCTAGTGCCAGTGTTCTTTACACAGATACTTTCTCTCCTTTTCCTGTCTGTCTTTCACTACCTTATGTTAAAAATGTTTTGTGTTCTCTCAGTTAACAGAGTTTTACTCTTAAGAAGTGCACTGGCTACCTTTAAATGATAAACTAGATAATGCAGTGTTAAGCAAGTATTACTGGGTAGTTATCAGGGATAAGTGGGTTGAGGACCTGCCCTACTTCGACTTATGCCAGGGACCCATGCTAATGGTGGGATGGGTGTATGTGCTCCTGTTGGCCAGTGTGTGTCTGCTATAAAGCCCAACAGCCCTGGGTCAATAAGCTGCTGAATGCACAGTGTCTAGTTGCCTAGCCTGGGTTATCTGGAATAGCTCTGTTGAGTGAAAGCCGGACATAAAATCAATCAACCTGCCAAACATGAACTAAGAATTGCTAAACTTAATGTGGGTTCACTGATGGGACGCAGCTTGGAAGTGGATGACATGATGATACGGAGGAGGCTGGACATCCTGTGTATCCAAGAGATAAGATGGAAGGACTGTGCCGTAATGCCACTTGGCTTGGGATCCAGAGTCTACTACTCAGGAGAACGACAGGCTAGAAATTACATGGGAATTGTGCTGAGAGCAAGGCTTCAGAAGGCAATGAGAGATATCAGAATTAGTGGCAAACTCATGGCAGTAAGACTCCAGTGTAATGATAGGACCGTATTCATAATCTCAGCCCCACAGCAGAGTTGTGATTGTGAGGAAAAGAGTGCATTCAGACAGCAGTTGTAGGACCTACTATTTAAAGCAGGACATGTGAATTGGTGTTGATAATGGATGACTTGAATGCACATATCTGGACAGACAGGACAGGTATGAAGACTGCCTGGGTCCACATGGATGGGGCAACAGGAATAAAGAAGATGCCATTTTAGACTTCTGTCTAGCAAATGGCTTGATAGTAGCCAACACATATTTCAGAAAGAGACAGTCACAAGATCATATACAAGAGTGGCCAACATGCAACTCAGGTTGACTTCCTCCTTGTAAGGAAAAAGCACTGAGGAATAATTAATGATTGTAAAGTCTTCCCCAGTGAAATAGTCAGCCCACAGCATAAACCACTGGTTGCCACAATCAGCTTTAAGCAGTGGTCAGAGAAGGCTCTAAGATCAACAGAGACCAGGCTAAAGGCCTGGCAGTTGACTGGAGAAGAAACTACAACAGTTCAAGGAATTACGCAGGGCTCTAGCACCCCAAGAAGAGGAGGAAATAAGTGTAGTTGAAGAGGAATGGCAGCTCCTCAAAACAGCTTGTGTGAGAACTACAGAACATATATGTGGCCAAGTCAGGTATGGAAATAAGGTACATAAGGCTTTTTTTCCAGGCAGGCTCTAGGTTCTCTACTATCAAAGTTCAGCTAGTGGCAGTTTCATCCTTCCATATCAGATTTCAGGATCATTCAGTGGCATCCTTTAAGTTATGCAAGACCTTTCTCTAAGTCGCCTTCTTGCTCCGCCCACCCCAATAAAAGACCCTGTGCCACCACGGCCGGCCTTAGGCATAGGCGCCCGCCTAGGGCGCTGTACAACCGGCCTTGTAAAGGGCGGAATTTTATGTATTTATTTATTTATTTTAACGAATGTACTTTTGTTATTTTGCGATCTTCTCGGCGCCCTGTCTATGACTGAAGTGCATCGAGAAGATCACAGAATAACAAAACCTTAGGGCAAAGGGAAGGGGGAAGCACCCTCCCACTTTTATAGCATCAGGGTGGCTTCAACAAGTTAAAAAAATATGTTCTGCTGTCACGCGTCAGTGAAGAGAGGGGTTAAGGTCATGCGTGTACGTGTGGCCGTTCAGACTCAAAACAAGGTAAGTGGAAGTGTGAGTCTATGCGTAAGCCATTCGTTTTTGTATGTGAGAGTGTGTGCGGGTATGTGTTTGTATGTAATTTAAATTAGTCGTTCTGTTACTATGTGTGCAAGTAAGTACATGAGCCTATGTGTATATGTGTTTTATGTGCTTTTATGAATGCAGCGTTATGACAGGTGATCTCTTATATGAGGTGAAAGGTAAGGTAACATTTGTGGTAACCTAGAAACCTTATTTTGTACCTCAGTGATATAATGCATTTTCTGTCCATGCTCTGAGGAGGGCATACAATTTAAGCCAATTAGAAGCAGATTTTTCTCATTACCTTGGGCTGAAAAAAACACTTGCATCAATCACAAGTGGAGTGCTCAAACAGCTTAAAATAAGCCGGAAAATATTGCATAGAAATTATAACTTGTGAACAGAAATATATAGATATGTTCTTTGTAACTGCATGTAATTTGACATATAGCAATGTGGTCATCAACATACTTGTGAGAATTGTGCTGTAGCTTTAAGTGTACCATGTGTTAGTAATAAATGGTGCATTGCTTCATTTAGTTTGCCAAAGTCAGTATCATTCTGAAGTTCTAAACGAGTCACATAAAATATGCAAACAAATGTAAACGTACAAAATAGAGATTAATAATCTGAGACAGTGAAACTGTGAATTTTTAACATTCATAAGAATGCCTTTTAGTACTCAAAAATTATTCTAAGGACACAAATGTGCATGCTGTGTGCCATTCTGTTCTGCCAGGAATAAATGCTTATGTTCAAGAATTGTCAGAGTTTGTAGTTGAATCTAGAACAGAAGCTGCTGTTGAAAAACAGGGATAATTAGTAGGGCATATAAAATATTGCATGATAACTAAAGGAATAAATCAGAGAAGGAAGACCAGGAAAAGCAATCGGATAAGCAATTTACAAAGAAATAATAGGAGGATATATGTATGGCAAACAAATATGCAACAAAGTCTAAAAGATATAGGATTTTGTTCTTGGAAGTGTTTGCATAGGTACTTTTATATCCTAAGCAGACTCCAAAGAATTTTTCCTCAGGTAGACTACAAATGTTGGAAGTGTAATGGGGAAGAAAGAGGTAATTGGGAACACATTTTTGGGAGTGTAATGAGTTGGCAGGCTTTGAAAATTTGCTACAAACTACTCTGTCAAAGATACTGGGTGAGCAAACTGGTGTAACTAATGAAATGATTTTTTGAGCTTTGATACAGGATCTGAATTGCCTAGACATAGTAAGGCCTTGCTAAGTTTAATTATGGTGGATGCCAAGAAAGCAATTATTAGAAAATGGAAATCAAAGTCTAAACCAGCCTCATTTGAAGTAGTGAATTTGTTAAAAGAGATAAAAGAACTGGAAGTCAAATCTTTAGAAAAGGGAAGGAGCAAATTACATAGAAAAATTGAAATTGTAGAAACAATATACGCAGAATAATGTGTTGAAGGAGGAATGAGGTTTAAGGGAAGGCAAGAACTAAGTGAGCTATGTAATGTTAGACTGACAGTAACTGTATAGAAAAGTATATGTAATGTATAATGTTTATAGCTGAGAAAATGTCAATGTGATTTTTCCATTTATATCAATGCATGATTGCTTATGTCATACTTAAAGATTTAAAAAAAGAATTGTCTCTGTGAGGAAAATGACAGAATATATAAACTAAAAAGTATCTAATAATGCGGTTTCTGGCAAATATCTTATTACAATGTATGGTCATGTGAGTTATGCAGTGTTTCCTGTGATCTAACTTGTGTGTTTGGTTTATTTATTTTGTATT